>NC_092257.1:7519817-7812454 GCF_036320965.1 Panulirus ornatus
TGGGTGGATGTGATAAACTTGACCCTGGCAGCAGATAGACGTGGGAGTCAAGACGCAACGACCACAATGAACAACTTTGCATGTAAACAGACGTTGTCTTCTAACCCTACAGGCTGACAGTTTATAATCCAACTTTATATTTTTACTACTGAAGCTCTGTCCTCGATTATTCTTTGTTCGTTTCTGGATCCTTTAAGATGAAAGTTGTCACTCCTTACACATCAGTGGCTATCAGCTTCCCCTACTTGACCCAGGTTGCTTTCTTTCTGCCTTCATTCACACGTGGGCTTCTGGCATTCATTCCATACATACAATCTATATGTATCACGCATAATACGTTACAATATCTTGATCATAAAACTTTATTCTAAACTCTTCATTTTCCTGAGCACATCCTAGCCTAGCTTCTGCCCAAATTTCGTCGTGTGGACACTCTTCGTGTATATATATATATATATATATATATATATATATATATATATATATATATATATATATATATATTATCCCTGGGGATAGGGGAGAAAGAATACTTCCCACGTATTCCCTGCGTGTCGTAGAAGGCGACTAAAAGGGAAGGGAGCGGGTGGCTGGAAATCCTCCCCTCTCATTTTTTTTTTTAAATTTTCCAAAAGAAGGAACAGAGAAGGGGGCCATCTGAGGATATTCCCTCAAAGGCCCAGTCCTCTGTTCTTAACGCTACCTCGCTAATGCGGGAAATGGCGAATAGTATGAATATATATATATATATATATATATATATATATATATATATATATATATATATATATATATATATATATATATATTTATATATATAAGTATACGTATGTAAGTAGGAGAGATGGCCAGAGAGCGTCATTGGATTACGTGTTAATTGACAGGTGCGCGAAAGAGAGACTTTTGGATGTTAATGTGCTGAGAGGTGCAACTGGAGGGATGTCTGATCATTATCTTGTGGAGGCTAAGGTGAAGATTTGTATGGGTTTTCAGAAAAGAAGAGTGAATGTTGGGGTGAAGAGGGTGGTGAGAGTAAGTGAGCTTGGGAAGGAGACTTGTGTGAGAAAGTACCAGGAGAGACTGAGTACAGAATGGAAAAAGGTGAGAACAATGGAAGTAAGGGGAGCGGGGGAGAAATGGGATGTATTTAAGGAATCAGTGATGGATTGCGCAAAAGATGCTTGTGGCATGAGAAGAGTGGGAGGTGGGTTGATTAGAAAGGGTAGTGAGTGGTGGGATGAAGAAGTAAGATTATTAGTGAAAGAGAAGAGAGAGGCATTTGGACGATTTTTGCAGGGAAAAAATGCAATTGAGTGGGAGATGTATAAAAGAAAGAGACAGGAGGTCAAGAGAAAGGTGCAAGAGGTGAAAAAGAGGGCAAATGAGAGTTGGGGTGAGAGAGTATCATTAAATTTTAGGGAGAATAAAAAGATGTTCTGGAAGGAGGTATATAAAGTGCGTAAGACAAGGGAGCAAATGGGAACTTCAGTGAAGGGCGCAATTGGGGAGGTGATAACAAGTAATGGTGATGTGAGAAGGAGATGGAGTGAGTATTTTGAAGGTTTGTTGAATGTGTTTGATGATAGAGTGGCAGATATAGGGTGTTTCGGTCGAGGTGGTGTGCAAAGTGAGAGGGTTAGGGAAAATGATTTGGTAAACAAAGAAGAGGTAGTAAAAGCTTTGCGGAAGATGAAAGCCGGCAAGGCAGCAGGTTTGGATGGTATTGCAGTGGAATTTATTAAAAAAGGGGGTGACTGTATTATTGACTGGTTGGTAAGGTTATTTAATGTATGTATGACTCATGGTGAGGTGCCTGAGGATTGGCGGAATGCGTGCATAGTGCCACTGTACAAAGGCAGAGGGGATAAGAGTGAGTGCTCAAATTACAGAGGTATAAGTTTGTTGGTAAATTATATGGGAGGGTATTGATTGAGAGGGTGAAGGCATGTACAGAACATCAGATTGGGGAAGAACAGTGTGGTTTCAGAAGTGGTAGAGGATGTGTGGATCAGGTGTTTGCTTTGAAGAATGTATGTGAGAAATACTTAGAAAAGCAAATGGATTTGTATGTAGCATTTATGGATCTGGAGAAGGCATATGATAAAGTTGATAGAGATGCTCTGTGGAAGGTATTAAGAATATATGGTGTGGGAGGCAAGTTGTTAGAAGCAGTGAAAAGTTTTTTATCGAGGATGTAAGGCATGTGTACGTGTAGGAAGAGAGGAAAGTGATTGGTTCTCAGTGAATGTAGGTTTGCGGCAGGGGTGTGTGATGTCTCCATGGTTGTTTAATTTGTTTATGGATGGGGTTGTTAGGGAGGTGAATGCAAGAGTTTTGGAAAGAGGGGTAAGTATGAAGTCTGTTGTGGATGAGAGAGCTTGGGAAGTGAGTCAGTTGTTGTTCGCTGATGATACAGCGCTGGTGGCTGATTCATGTGAGAAACTGCAGAAGCTGGTGACTGAGTTTGGTAAAGTGTGTGAAAGAAGAAAGTTAAGAGTAAATGTGAATAAGAGCAAGGTTATTAGGTACAGTAGGGTTGAGGGTCAAGTCAATTGGGAGGTAAGTTAGAATGGAGAAAAACTGGAGGAAGTAAAGTGTTTTAGATATCTGGGAGTGGATCTGGCAGCGGATGGAACCATGGAAGCGGAAGTGGATCATAGGGTGGGGGAGGGGGGCGAAAATTCTGGGAGCCTTGAAGAATGTGTGGAAGTCGAGAACATTATCTCGGAAAGCAAAAATGGGTATGTTTGAAGGAACAGTGGTTCCAACAATGTTGTATGGTTGCGAGGCGTGGGCTATGGATAGAGTTGTGCGAAGGAGGATGGATGTGCTGGAAATGAGATGTTTCAGGAAAATGTGTGGTGTGAGGTGGTTTGATCGAGTAAGTAACGTAAGGGTAAGAGAGATGTGTGGAAGTAAAAATAGCGTGGTTGAGAGAGCAGAAGAGGGTGTTTTGAAATGGTTTGGGCAAATGGAGAGAATGAGTGAGGAAAGATTGACCAAGAGGATATATGTGTCGGAGGTGGAGGGAACGAGGAGAAGTGGGAGACCAAATTGGAGGTGGAGAGATGGAGTGAAAAAGATTTTGTGTGATCGGGGCCTGAACATGCAGGAGGGTGAAAGGAGGGCAAGGAATAGAGTGAATTGGATCGATGTGGTATACCGGGGTTGACGTGCTGTCAGTGGATTGAATCAGGGCATGTGAAGCGTCTAGGGTAAACAATGGAAAGCTGTGTAGGTATGTACATTTGCGTGTGTGGACGTATGTATATACATGTGTATGGGGGTGGGTTGGGCCATTTCTTTCGTCTGTTCCCTTGCGCTACCTCGCAAACGCGGGAGATAGCGACAAAGCAAATATATATATATATATATATATATATATATATATATATATATATATATATATATATATATATATATATATACAATGGAAGTAAAGGGAGTGGGGGAGGAATGGGATGTATTTAGGGAATCAGTGATGGATTGCGCAAAAGATGCTTGTGGCATGAGAAGAGTGGGAGGTGGGTTGATTAGAAAGGGTAGTGAGTGGTGGGATGAAGAAGTAAGATTATTAGTGAAAGAGAAGAGAGAGGCATTTGGACGATTTTTGCAGGGAAAAAATGCAATTGAGTGGGAGATGTATAAAAAAAAAGAGACAGGAGGTCAAGAGAAAGGCGCAAGAGGTGAAAAAGAGGGCAAATGAGAGTTGGGGTGAGAGAGTATCATTAAATTTTAGGGAGAATAAAAAGATGTTCTGGAAGGAGGTAAATAAAGTGCGTAAGACAAGGGAGCAAATGGGAACTTCAGTGAAGGGCGCAAATGGGGAGGTGATAACAAGTAGTGGTGATGTGAGAAGGAGATGGAGTGAGTATTTTGAAGGTTTGTTGAATGTGTTTGATGATAGAGTGGCAGATATAGGGTGTTTTGGTCGAGGTGGTGTGCAAAGTGAGAGGGTTAGGGAAAATGATTTGGTAAACAGAGAAGAGGTAGTAAAAGCTTTGCGGAAGATGAAAGCCGGCAAGGCAGCAGGTTTGGATGGTATTGCAGTGGAATTTATTTAAAAAAAAAAAGGGGGTGACTGTATTATTGACTGGTTGGTAAGGTTATTTAATGTATGTATGACTCATGGTGAGGTGCCTGAGGATTGGCGGAATGCGTGCATAGTGCCATTGTACAAAGGCAAAGGGGATAAGAGTGAGTGCTCAAATTACAGAGGTATAAGTTTGTTGAGTATTCCTGGTAAATTATATGGGAGGGTATTGATTGAGAGGGTGAAGGCATGTACAGAGCATCAGATTGGGGAAGAGCAGTGTGGTTTCAGAAGTGGTAGAGGATGTGTGGATCAGGTGTTTGCTTTGAAGAATGTATGTGAGAAATACTTAGAAAAGCAAATGGATTTGTATGTAGCATTTATGGATCTGGAGAAGACATATGATAGAGTTGATAGAGATGCTCTGTGGAAGGTATTAAGAATATATGGTGTGGGAAGCAAGTTGTTAGAAGCAGTGAAAAGTTTTTATCAAGGATGTAAGGCATGTGTACGTGTAGGAAGAGAGGAAAGTGATTGGTTCTCAGTGAATGTAGGTTTGCGGCAGGGGTGTGTGATGTCTCCATGGTTGTTTAATTTGTTTATGGATGGGGTTGTTAGGGAGGTGAATGCAAGGGTTTTGGAAAGAGGGGCATGTATGAAGTCTGTTGTGGATGAGAGAGTTTGGGAAGTGAGTCAGTTGTTGTTCGCTGATGATACAGCGCTGGTGGCTGATTCATGTGAGAAAGTGCAGAAGCTGGTGACTGAGTTTGGTAAAGTGTGTGAAAGAAGAAAGTTAAGAGTAAATGTGAATAAGAGCAAGGTTATTAGGTACAGTAGGGTTGAGGGTCAAGTCAATTGGGAGGTAAGTTTGAATGGAGAAAAACTGGAGGAAGTAAAGTGTTTTAGATATCTGGGAGTGGATCGGGCAGCGGATGGAACCATGGAAGCGGAAGTGAATCATAGGGTGGGGGAGGGGGCGAAAATCCTGGGAGCCTTGAAGAATGTGTGGAAGTCGAGAACATTATCTCGGAAAGCAAAAATGGGTATGTTTGAAGGAATAGTGGTTCCAACAATGTTGTATGGTTGCGAGGCGTGGGCTACGGATAGAGTTGTGCGCAGGAGGGTGGATGTGCTGGAAATGAGATGTTTGAGGACAATGTGTGGTGTGAGGTGGTTTGATCGAGTAAGTAATGTAAGGGTAAGAGAGATGTGTGGAAATAAAAAGAGCGTGGTTGAGAGAGCAGAAGAGGGTGTTTTGAAATGGTTTGGGCACATGGAGAGAATGAGTAAGGAAAGATTGACCAAGAGGATATATGTGTCGGAGGTGGAGGGAAAGAGGAGAAGTGGGAGACCAAATTGGAGGTGGAAAGATGGAGTGAAAAAGATTTTGTGTGATAGGGGCCTGAACATGCAGGAGGGTGAAAGGAGGGCAAGGAATAGAGTGAATTGGATCGATGTGGTATACCGGGGTTGACGTGCTGTCAGTGGATTGAATCAGGGCATGTGAAGCGTCTGGGGTAAACCATGGAAAGTTGTGTGGGACCTGGATGTGGAAAGGGAGCTGTGGTTTCGGGCATTATTGCATGACAGCTAGAGACTGAGTGTGAACGAATGGGGCCTTTATTGTCTTTTCCTAGTGCTACCTCGCACACATGAGGGGGGAGGGGGATGGTATTCCATGTGTGGCGAGGTGGCGATGGGAATGAATAAAGGCAGACAGTGTGAATTGTGTGCATGGGTATATATGTATGTGTCTGTGTGTGTATATATATGTGTACATTGAGATGTATAGGTATGTATATTTGCGTGTGTGGACGTGTGTGTGTGTATACATTGTGTATGGGGGTGGGTTGGGCCATTTCTTTCGTCTGTTTCCTTGCGCTACCTCGCAAAGGCGGGAGACAACGACAAAGCAAAATAAATAAAATAAATATATATATATATATATATATATATATATATATATATATATATATATATATATATATATATATATATATATATATATATATATGTTGATAACCACGAGAAAAAAATGAAACACGATAAATCTGAGAACACTTTCGTGTAATCACATCGTCAAAAGAGGTACAAAGATTATTAAGGCTAGGTACATATTGAGATGCAGCACAGAGCAGTGCAGAAGTCTGTACATCATTAAGCAAATGAGAGTACGCGCACCGGGACGCAAGGCAGCACAGCGCAGCCGGCAGGCCTACATTGTCCTGCGCAGCACAGTGGTTGAGACACACATTTCTGAGCCACTCGTGGCAGTCTATTCAGTGGCACGGCATCCTACTCAATTCATGTCACGCTCTATCTTACAGTGCACATCATCAGACTCTTTGCCTGCTTAGTGGAAAGTAGTTCGTAAATGTTGCATCGGACAGTTCGGACGTTAGGGCCAATTATCCATGTGTCCTTCGTTTCTTCCTGGACTCACTCCTCCATACCGACATCTTTCCTTTGCCGATGCCATCATACACTAGCAATAAATGCCCCATTTCAGAGTCCAATTCTGACTCTTTATGTAAATGATATTCCAACTCAGCCATGAGCAGTACAGCCGAGATATATGGCTACCACACATACACACACACACACCACGAAAGACTGCTTCTCAGTGTGCGAACCTCACCAACGCTGCCGTCCTGTGGCTCCTGCCCTGCCCTGTGCTGTGCTGCCATGTCTTAATGTGCGCCTAGGCTAAAATAAAATATTCAGGTCAGTATATATATATATATATATATATATATATATATATATATATATATATATATATATAGGAACGCGCACCTTTACCTCCAACAGCCAGGATCGAACCCGGGACCCCTGTGCCACAGAGGACTGGGCCTCTGATGGAATATCCTCACCTGGCCCCCTTCTCTGTTCCTTCTTTTGGAAAATTAAGAAAAAAAAACGAGAGGGGAGGATTTCCAGCCCCCCGCTCCCTCCCCTTTTAGTCTATCTATCTATTAACTCTATCATATGCCTTCTACAGTTCCGTAAATGCTACACACAAATCCATTTGCTTTTCTAAGTATTTCTCACATACATTCTTCAAAGCAAACACCTGATCCACACATCCTCTACCACTTCTGAAACCACACTGCTCTTCCCCAGTCTGATGCTCTGTACATGCCTTCACCCTCTCAATCAATTCCCTCCCATATAATTTACCAGGAATACTCAACAAACTGAAGCCTCTGTAATTTGAGCACCTACCTTTATCCCATTTGCTTTTGTACAATGGCACTATGCAAGCATTCCGCCAATCCTCAGGCACCTCACTATGATTCATACATACATTAAACAACCTTACCAACCAGTCAACAATACAGTCACCCCCATTATTAATAAATTCCACTGCAATGCCATCCAAACCCGCTGCCTTGCCGGCTTTCATCTTCCGTAAAGCTTTTACTACCTCTTCTCTGTTTACCAAATCATTCTCCCTAACCCTCTCATTTTGCACACCACCTCGACCAAAACACCCTATATCTGCCACTCTATCATCAAACACATTCAACAAACCTTCAGAATACTCACTACATCACCTTCTCACATCACCACTACTTATCACCTCCCCACTAGCCCCCTTCACTGATGTTCCCATTTGCTCCCTTGTCTTACTCACTTTATTCACCTCCTTCCAAAACATCTTTTTATTCTCCCTAAAATCTAATGATACTCTCTCACCCCAACTCTCATTTGCCCTCTTTTTCACCTCTTGCACCTTTTTCTTGACCTCCTGCCTCTTACTTTTATACATCTCCCACTCATTTGCATTATTTCCCTGTAAGAATCGTCCAAATGCCTCTCTCTTCTCTTTCACTAATAATCTTACTTCTTCATCCCACCACTCACCACCCTTTCTAATCTGCCCACCTCCCACACTTCTCATGCTACAATCCCATTCCTCCCCCACTCCCCTTACCTCCTTTGTTCTCACCTTTTTCCATTCTGTACTCAGTCTCTCCTTGTACTTCCTAATACAAGTCTCCTTCCCAAGCTCGCTTACTCTCACCACTCTCTTCACCCCAACATTCTCTCTTCTTTTCTGAAAACCTCTACAAATCTTCACCTTCGCCTCCTCAAGATAATGATCAGACATCCCTCCATTTGCACCTCTCAGCACATTAACATCGAAAAGTCTCTCTTTCGCGCGCCTATCAATTAACACGTAATCCAATAACGTTCTCTGGCCATCTCTCCTACTTACATACGTATACTTACGTATATCTCTCTTTTTAAACCAGGTATTCCCAATCACCAGTCCTTTTTCAGCACATAAATCTACAAGCTCTTCACCATTTCCATTTATAACACTGAACACCCCATGTACACCAATTATTCCCTCAACTACCACATTACTCACCTTTTCAATTCAAATCACCCATCACTATAACCCCGTCCCGTGCATCAAAACTACTAACACACTCACTCAGCTGCTCCCAAAACACTTGCCTCTTATGATCTTTCTTCTCATGCCCAGGTGCATATGCACCAATAATCACCCATCTCTATCCATCAACTTTCAGTTTTACCCATATCAATCTAGAGTTTACATACTTACACTCTATCACATACTCCAACCACTCCTGTTTCAGTAGTAGTGCTACTCCTTCCCTTGCTCTTGTCTTCTCAATAATCCCTGACTTTACTCCCAAGACTTTCCCAAACCACTCTTCCCCTTTACCCTTGAGCTTAGTTTCATTCAGAGATAAAACATCCAGATTCCTTTCCTTAAACATACTACCTATTTCTCTTTTTTTCTCATCTTGGTTACATCCACACATATCTAGACACCCCAGTCTGAGCCTTCGAGGAAGATGAGCATTCCCTGCGTGACTCCCTCTTCTGTTTCCCCTTTTAGAAAGTTAATATATATGGGCGTATATGTACATACATATTTTTTTTTTCTTTTTTTCAAACTATTCGCCATTTCCCGCATTAGCGAGGTAGCGTTAAGAACAGAGGACTGGGCCTTGAGGGAATACCCTCACCTGGCCCAATTCTCTGTTCCTTCTTTTGGAAAAAAGAAAAAAAAAAAAAAAAAAACCGAGAGGGGAGGATTTCCAGCCCCCCGCTCCCTCCCCTTTTAGTCGCCTTCTACGATACGCAGGGAATACGTGGGAAGTATTCTTTCTCCCCTATCCCCAGGCATATATTCACATGTACATACTCACACTTGCTTGCCTTTACCCATTCCTGTCACTACCCCGCCCCACATGTAACAGCATCACTACCCCCTGCTTCAGCGAGGTTTCGCCAGGAAAACTGACAAAGAAGCCACATTAGTTCACACGCCGTTGGTATAATGTTTGTGTACTGAGGCTTGCGGACCTGGCATCATGCCTGTCATAAAATATCATTGTGGAACACACATGAAACCGTTTACATATTATGCTTACTACAAAGCTATCCATTTTATATAGACCTTCACTAATATTCATGTTATAGTTCTTTATGTGTTGAATGGAGGAAGGTTCAATGATATTTCTCTTGGTCAAGGAGTTACATGATAAATCTGAATAAGCATTATTTCATTCAATAAAACGATCATAATTTCTAACCTGATTAAATAAAGCATTTGAATATTGTACTGTTCTTATACAATACTTATGTTTCTTAAGTCTATCACAAAGATCTTTACCAATCTGCTTAATATAAAACATATTACAGCTTTTACAAGGTATTCTGTAAACATACCCCGAAACTTTTCTGGCTAGTTTTTTTTTTTTCTAGAAGGATATTCCTAACAATATCGTCGTTGCTGAAGACCACATTCTCATGAAAGGGCATGAGTAAGCTGGGAACTAAGGTAAAATTAGTACTTAATGATAGAACTAAAAGATTCTTGGTATTTAGCGGAAGTTTGAGGTTCATTCTACAAAATGATTTCTTTGCCAATTTAAGAGATTTATCAATGAAAGATCTATGATACTTTAACCTGGATGCAATGGAATATATCTTCTGAAACTCTTCACCATAAATTCTAGACTGCATACATGTAATGCTCTTACGAACATCGAGTGGAATGATGATTAATTCTATAATGGTGAGATGAGCAATAATGAATATAAGATCAAACACTGGTGAGTTTTCTGTAGATGCTAAACTTAAACATGTTTCAAATCATATGGATCATACAATCTAAAAAGGGTAACAGAATCATTTTCCATTTCCACATCAAATTTGACAGAAAAAACCAAATTGTTAAGAAATTGGCAGAAATGTTTGTAAACTTTAACTTTTTTCGTCACACACAAAATTCTATCTGTATACCTAAACCAGACAGCTTTAAAGGGCAAGATATCCCTTAGTAATTTTACTGCAAAGAATTACATGTAAAGATTACATAACACTAGTGAAGTGGGCCACCCATCGCCATAATAAACTTCTAAACATAATGTTCTCCATTAGATTGTAATATACGGCCTTTTATACACAGCTTTATCTGTGCAAGAAACAGAATTTAAGAACAGGTCAACCCAGATTATCTAAGGCATCCACCAGATATTCTAATCAGTCATCAAATGGAGTTTTTGTGAACATGATGACACATCAAAACTTACAAGTTTTAAATCAAAATCGACCTGGATATTATCAAGCTTGTTAACTACATTGTTCACGACAGTAGAGTCTGGTACATTACCAAGCAGTGGGCTTAAGAAAGGAACTATTTTGATGACTTGTACATGATTGGGCCCACTGAACTCGCTCGGGGTCTTACTAGATAGCTCGACTTTTGTGTTTTGATAAGGCCATACATATATGGCAATGAAGGAGACAATGATGGAAATCATCTGACGAGAGAATCATTTCCATTCAAAAACTTCAGTTCTTTACTAAAGTGAGAATGAACAGCGTCTAAGGGATTTCTACAGAGTTTAAAGCATGTTGTAACATCATATAAAAGATTTTTTTTTTTTTGACAATCAACTTTGTCCATAATCACAACTATATTAGCCTTATCTGCTTCAGTTATATGTAGTTCAGTATCTCTTCAAATTGTTAATAGCACTGATGAATCGTTTTGGACAATTTGGAGCAGCTGGTTTTAACAAACTGGCGTACACTACACCTTTATAAATGTTCTCTTCATCGTTAGATAATGCATTATAATTTTCCAAATCACTGCAATATCAATACAGTAAACTTTCTTAAAGGCAGCGGGTTTGGATGGTATAGCAGTGGAATTTATTAAAAAAGGGGGTGACTGTATTGTTGACAGGTTGGTAAAGTTATTTAATGTATGTATATAATATATATATATATATATATATATATATATATATATATATATATATATATATATATATATATATTTTGCTTTGTCGCTGTCTCCCGCGTTTGCGAGGTAGCGCAAGGAAACAGACGAAAGAAATGGCCCAACCCACCCCCATACACATGTATATACATACGTCCACACACGCAAATATACATACCTACACAGCTTTCCATGGTTTACCCCAGACGCTTCACATGCCCTGATTCAATCCACTGACAGCACGTCAACCCCGGTATACCACATCGATCCAATTCACTCTATTCCTTGCCCTCCTTTCACCCTCCTGCATGTTCAGGCCCCGATCACACAAAATCTTTTTCACTCCATCTTTCCACCTCCAATTTGGTCTCCCACTTCTCCTCGTTCCCTCCACCTCCGACACATATATCCTCTTTGTCAATCTTTCCTCACTCATTCTCTCCATGTGCCCAAACCATTTCAAAACACCCTCTTCTGCTCTCTCAACCACGCTCTTTTTATTTCCACACATCTCTCTTACCCTTACGTTACTTACTCGATCAAACCACCTCACACCACACATTGTCCTTAAACATCTCATTTCCAGCACATCCATCCTCCTGCGCACAACTCTATCCATAGCCCACGCCTCGCAACCATACAACATTGTTGGAACCACTATTCCTTCAAACATACCCATTTTTGCTTTCCGAGATAATGTTCTCGACTTCCACACATTCTTCAAGGCTCCCAGGATTTTCGCCCCCTCCCCCACCCTATGATCCACTTCCGCTTCCATGGTTCCATCCGCTGCCAGATCCACTCCCAGATATCTAAAACACTTTACTTCCTCCAGTTTTTCTCCATTCAAACTTACCTCCCAATTGACTTGACCCTCAACCCTACTGTACCTAATTACCTTGCTCTTATTCACATTTACTCTTAACTTTCTTCTTTCACACACTTTACCAAACTCAGTCACCAGCTTCTGCAGTTTCTCACATGAATCAGCCACCAGCGCTGTATCATCAGCGAACAACATCTGACTCACTTCCAAGCTCTCTCATCCCCAACAGACTTCATACTTGCCCCTCTTTCCAAAACTCTTGCATTCACCTCCCTAACAACCCCATCCATAAACAAATTAAACAACCATGGAGACATCACACACCCCTGCCGCAAACCTACATTCACTGAGAACCAATCACTTTCCTCTCTTCCTACACGTACACATGCCTTACATCCTCGATAAAAACTTTTCACTGCTTCTAACAACTTGCCTCCCACACCATATATTCTTAATACCTTCCACAGAGCATCTCTATCAACTCTATCATATGCCTTCTCCAGATCCATAAATGCTACATACAAATCCATTTGCTTTTCTAAGTATTTCTCACATACATTCTTCAAAGCAAACACCTGATCCACACATCCTCTACCACTTCTGAAACCACACTGCTCTTCCCCAATCTGATGCTCTGTACATGCCTTCACCCTCTCAATCAATACCCTCCCATATAATTTACCAGGAATACTCAACAAACTTATACCTCTGTAATTTGAGCACTCACTCTTATCCCCTTTGCCTTTGTACAATGGCACTATGCACGCATTCCGCCAATCCTCAGGCACCTCACCATGAGTCATACATACATTAAATAACCTTACCAACCAGTCAATAATACAGTCACCCCCTTTTTTAATAAATTCCACTGCAATACCATCCAAACCTGCTGCCTTGCCGGCTTTCATCTTCCGCAAAGCTTTTACTACCTCTTCTCTGTTTACCAAATCGTTTTCCCTAACCCTCTCACTTTGCACACCACCTCGACCAAAACACCCTATATCTGCCACTCTATCATCAAACACATTCAACAAACCTTCAAAATACTCACTCCATCTCCTTCTCACATCACCACTACTTGTTATCACCTCCCCATTTGCGCCCTTCACTGAAGTTCCCATTTGCTCCCTTGTCTTACGCACTTTATTTACCTCCTTCCAGAACATCTTTTTATTCTCCCTAAAATTTAATGATACTCTCTCACCCCAACTCTCATTTGCCCTCTTTTTCACCTCTTGCACCTTTCTCTTGACCTCCTGTCTCTTTCTTTTATACATCTCCCACTCAACTGCATTTTTTCCCTGCAAAAATCGTCCAAATGCCTCTCTCTTCTCTTTCACTAATAATCTTACTTCTTCATCCCACCACTCACTACCCTTTCTAATCAACCCACCTCCCACTCTTCTCATGCCACAAGCATCTTTTGCGCAATCCATCACTGATTCCCTAAATACATCCCATTCCTCCCCCACTCCCCTTACTTCCATTGTTCCCACCTTTTTCCATTCTGTACTCAGTCTCTCCTGGTACTTCCTCACACAAGTCTCCTTCCCAAGCTCACTTACTCTCACCACCCTCTTCACCCCAACATTCACTCTTCTTTTCTGAAAACCCATACAAATCTTCACCTTAGCCTCCACAAGATAATGATCAGACATCCCTCCAGTTGCACCTCTCAGCACATTAACATCCAAAAGTCTCTCTTTCGCGCGCCTGTCAATTAACACGTAATCCAGTAACGCTCTCTTGCCATCTCTTCTACTTACATACGTATACTTATGTATATCTCGCTTTTTAAACCAGGTATTCCCAATCACCAGTCTTTTTTCAGCACATAAATCTACAAGCTCTTCACCATTTCCACTTACAACACTGAACATCCCATGTATACCAATTATTCCCTCAACTGCCACATTACTCACCTTTGCATTCAAATCACCCATCACTATAACCCGGTCTCGTGCATCAAAACCACTAACACACTCATTCAGCTGCTCCCAAAACACTTGCCTCTCATGATCTTTCTTCTCATGCCCAGTTGCATATGCACCAATAATCACCCATCTCTCTCCATCAACTTTCAGTTTTACCCATATTAATCGAGAATTTACTTTCTTACATTCTATCACATACTCCCACAACTCCTGTTTCAGGAGTACTGCTACTCCTTCCCTTGCTCTTGTCCTCTCACTAACCCCTGACTTTACTCCCAAGACATTCCCAAGCCACTCTTCCCCTTTACCCTTGAGCTTCGTTTCACTCAGAGCCAAAACATCCAGGTTCCTTTCCTCAAACATACTACCTATCTCTCCTTTTTTCACATCTTGGTTACATCCACACACATTTAGACACCCCAGTCTGAGCCTTCGAGGAGGATGAGCACTCCCCGCGTGACTCCTTCTTCTGTTTCCCATTTTAGAAAGTTAAAAAATACAAGGAGGGGAGGATTTCTGGCCCCCCGCTCCCGTCCCCTCTAGTCGCCTTCTACTACACGCAGGGAATATGCGGGAAGTATTCTTTCTCCCCTATCCCCTATATATATATATATATATATATATATATATATATATATATATATATATATATATATATATATATATATATATATCCCTGGGGATAGGGGTGAAAGAATAGTTCCCACGTGTTCCCTGCGTGTCGTAGAAGGCGACTAAAAGGGGAGGGAGCGGGGGGCTGGAAATCCTCCCCCCTCATCATTTCTTTTTTTTAACTTTCTAAAAGAAGGAACAGAGAAGGGGGCCATGTGAGGATATTCCCTCAAAGGTCCTGTCCTGTGTTCTTAACGCTACCTCGCTAACGCGGGAAATGGCGAATAGTTTGAAAGAAGGAAAATATATCTATATATTACCACACCGTCTACACCACCTCTGTATGGTTACGCCGCGGATAAAGTCACCTTCAGCAGGGTTGAATCATTATCAATGGGCAAAAGAAAAAAAGTAAGTGTCGTGGAGGACCATTCACCCCAATAGGAATCCAAGCTTTTTCCTCATTTTACTGGAGTGAATCCTTAGAGCTTATAAAGTATCGTGGGGTTAAAGAATTAGAAATTCTATTTCGCATGTGTGCGTCAATCTCTTATCAAACAAATTTCAAAGGAGTTTTTGTTTGTTTTCAACGGAATTCAGTCCAGGAAACTTGGAAATCCCATGGCTACACCACACCTTAGGCTACATTCCGGGACGGTACGTTAACTGCTTGTCTGATCACGTCTTATCTCAGTTTGAAAGACATCCTCCCTGTCTTCACAAACAAAAGTGCAAAAGCTTACAATATGCTACGTTACATATGTATATAGAGCTTTTAGAGAAAGTGAGTGAGCGGCCACACGTGAGCTTGGTATGAACACATACAAAAAAGAACGTTCGCTAGGGAGACGTCGACGAGGGGCGTGGATCAGGTTGCCTGCCATCACCACCCTGGACCTATATTTCTTTTATCTATCTCTTGCGGTATTTGTAGATCAGAACTAGACGATCAGATGTGGTTATTGTATCACTTTAAAATGCAGATTACCAAATGAAAACGAGACATATCCTCCTACCATATCTAATCTGAATGAAATTAAGTTTGGCAACAATTGGCATTCGACTACAATGACTATTTCACTTTTTAACGCTGGAAAGCGAAAACGTTTGAGACTTTGTCTCAATTTGCCATATCGTCATGTTCATACACATCAAAATACATATAGAATATAGTTTTTACTAGTGTTAAGGGACAGATTTTGTAGTTCTTGAAATCGCTATGGTATTTTCGTGTAAATCAACGCACCCCAGAACTTAGCATGTCATCCCTGGATCCACCTCGCAAACAACTTAAACAGTAAGTACACATGAAGTGTTTATTTTGGACATATCTGTCAAAGACGACACAATCATGGAGAGACCCTGAGACTTCCCAGGACTCACTAGTGGATCACGGATGTTGTGCACAGTGCCAGCCCACAGTTGCGACGCTCCTCAGATATGCACACCCCACCTAGTCCACGCGATTTCTCTTTCCTGAGATAAAACTTTATTCTTCCATCAATTCTCCCACACTTAAGTGTCCTAATTATCTTCACATTTGATGCGATATACTTCGTCAGTGACGACACATATAAAACACGTGATAATCAAATTGCTCGGTAGAACAATTCGTGTATCGATTTCAGGCGGTACAATTATGCGTTTGAAGCCTATGTCCAACTGTCCCCCTAGATAACTAATCAAAGGAATGCATTAGATAAAGTCTCGCTTTGGAGGTTAATGAACTTAGAATGTACCGTTGTTACCATTACCACCCATAAACCATTTATCCGCAAATACCACTTTACATTAGTGGCACAGGTATAATTTTGAATTATTATCTTGTTTGATAAGAAAATAACACTATAGCCAAGCCCTATTGTCATATAATACCTTTCTTTATCATATATATATCATGAAATACACAAGTTCATAGCCTCAATCAGAATGTGCATCTGTGATTTACTAAAGCAGCTTAACTTTAGACTAAAAAAAAATCACCAGACACACCAAGTTCCCACTGTACTCTGGATTGCCTTACATTCAGTACAAACCACCGCAGTCATGCACTGGTAATGCCATTCCTGTACTGATTTTTTTTTCTTGAAAAAAGAACAAGTTCTAACTCAACTCTATGTACCAAATTTTTTGAAAGAAATTATGTAATTTTGAGGTTACGATAGCAGACGATGGTATGGAACAAAGAGAGCAAACTTGCATCTGCCACATTCAGTCAGGTTGCCAGTAATGCAGCGAAAACAAGACGGATTAGCCAACTCGTCAGCTGTCTCGAAAATACCAACACATTTGTACGAAACATGTGTTCAGTACTTAGACCAATGGTTGTATTAATTTCATCCAGTGAGCCACTCTTGAGTTCCAAAGTGGTCACGCGTCGAGATAACTACAGACTCTGTTATTGGAATAGTCTTCTTTGAGCATCGATGTCAGTACGTTAGTATCGGCGGAAAATGCAGGAAATATACAAACTAATCACACATCTGGGTAGAGATATTCTCTCCACAGGAAGACACACTTGCAATCAGCGTATATCAGAAATCTTTTGTCCCCCCGGGAAGATTCAACTGCTGAGCCTACTTTCTCTCAAATGAATACGATACTGAATGCGATATAGTCATTCAACAAATCACAACTAAAAGTCCCAAACCTTACACCTTTGTTAGTAAAAAAGATATCATTTTCGTAAACATGTCTGAAATAGTGCAAGTGGAATCGGCTTTTTGGAAAAAAAAAATATCTGAAGTGAAAAGTACGATAATCGAAAAGTAAGTATTTTGTGTTTTCGGTCGACATAATTTTACAACTTTCATAAATTTGAATAGAAGTATTGGTGAAGAGATTGTCCTGCTAGTAACTCCCAGAAAACCTGGTTGACTTTATTCGTATGCCAAGAAATGCTACAGTGTGAGGAGTTCAGGTATAAGAATTATCGCAATCTTATCTGATTCAAGACAACACATGTTGGAGTACCATCTCATTCGCGCTAGATTTAAAAGAAAATAGCGCGATATATAAACGGTTTTGCTTCTTTACGATTCTAACATCATTCATTTTTCAACAACGGACGCCATACACCAGTAATGGTATTCTATGACACTAAAATCAGAACACGCTTCGCTAATAGACGAAATATATTACATCTACCTAAATCTTCATGACGCTTTCAATCCTCTCAAAGCCGCCCTTTTTTTTTTCACTTTCATCAAGTTTCCATCACACTCAAAAAGTTCGCAATAATCCCTTACATACGTACAGCTTACCAGCTATGTATGAGAGACCTGAAGGGGAGGGAAGGGTAATAACACGACTGTCTTCACTTGCCTCTCACCTAACCAAACTACGAACTCCTACAACATACCCTTCAAGAGTGAAGCAGCAAACGACTTAAAAAATTCACGGTCATCATGACTAATACGATGAAGATACAAACTGTAAGTATTAGCAGCGCGTCACCCACCTATGGCGATGACCAGCGCCGGGATCTTACCTACCTCTTCCCACACAACCGTAACGCGTGGTGGCCAGAGCGAGACTGACTGACCCAATGGGCCACTACCATACTCCCTACTCTCCCTCTCCAGGAATGGAGGAACCCAGCTCGGGGAGGACTTACCTACGACGAGATTTTGTCATTAACGCTAGGGCTAGCGCGTAGCGCTCACCACTTGACTCGAGTGTCGAAGAACGACGTTCTTTTCGACCGCAGGTACTCCACGAGCGTATCTCACCCAGTACCGTGTTCAACCACGAGTATAAACTGGGTTAGAATGTACCTGTAACATCCCTTGTGAATTTCTGAAATCACCAAGAAGGAAATGAGTTATACTATATCTCTGACAAGTAACAAAAGTCTTGACAAACATTCAGCAGATAATACGTTATCCTCTAAAACATTGGATGGGGACGGATGGGGTGCTGTTAGTTGAGGGGCTCACAAGTCTTAAACTGAAAACACAATTAAAACTGTGGATTTTGCATTCTAAGTTTCACATACGAAAATATTTACAAACATTACTATGTACAACCCACAAATTATACAAGTGTGTCTTAAGATCTGCTTCTCATCAATGTCTCGACTTAAAACCTGTTTTCTCACGGAATATGTCTACGAACGTACGACCCCAAGTTATGTTAATACCGAGACACTGGACAGCATCGGGACAACGTATGTGAATGCCAGTCAGCTAAGATTTTTAGGTGTATTTTCTCATGGCGTTTACCAAAGTTGGTTACATTATAAAATCGAAATATAGGTGTACTCTCATAGGTAGCTATTCATAATGTTTCCCCTTCAACAGAAATGTCTTTCAGAAAATCACATCACGTCATTGCAATCAATCTTTTGAAAAAATTGGGGTCTGCAGCCCAAGTCTCCTTGTTCCACCGTGAAAAAAAAATCTTGCCAGACATTGTACCACGGCCCAAAGAATCACCAGTTCCTGTATACTATAATCTTTCTAAACACTTCGCAAAAGGTATTAGTATCAGTAGATATTGCATACCTTTGGACACCCTACACTGGCCATTGCATATCTTCAGATATTTAGGCGAAGGTAAAGATTTTCAAAAAAGAGGAGAGAACGTAACGGAGATGAAAGTGGAAAGGAGACTGTGTGAAGAAATACCAGGAAAGATTGATTGTAGAATTGAAAAAGACGAGAGCAAATGAAGTGTGGGGAGTGAGTGAGAAATGAGATGTACTTAGGGAAGCAGTGATGGCATGCGCAGGAAATGCATGTGGCATGAGAAATGTGGGAGGTGAGCAGATTAGAAAGGGTAGTGAGCGGTGGGATGAAGTAAAGTTCTTAATGAAAGAGAAAAGAGAGGGACTTGGACGGTACTTACAAGGAAGGATTGTAAATTACTGGGAGAGGTATAAGAGAAAGCAGAAGGAGGTCAAGGGTTGAAAAAGATGGCAAATGAGAGTAGGGGTGAGAGAATATCATCAAGGTTCAGAGAGAATAAAAAGATGTTTTGGAAGGAGGTAAAAACGTGCGTAAGACAAGAAAACAAATGAGAACATCGGTGAAGGGGGCAAGGGGGTAGTAATGAAGTGAGTATTTTGACGGTTCTGGTGAATGTCTCATGACAGAGTGGCAGATGCAAGGCGTATTGGTTGAGGTGGTGTGCGGAGTAAGAGTCAGGGAGAGTGGTTTGGTGAAAAAAGAAAGGGTGGTGAAAGCCTTGCGAAAGATGAAATCCGGCAAGGGATTAGATGGTGTTGCAACTGAACTTATTAAGAAAAGGGGTGACTGTGTTGTTGATTGGCTGGTAAGGATATCTAATGTATGTATGGATTATGGTGAAGTGCCTGAGGATTGGTGGAATGCATGCATAGTGCCATTGTTTCTAAAACAAAAGGGATAAAAATGAGCGTTCAAATTACAGAGGTATGTTTGTTGCATATACCTCGAAAATTTTATGGGAGGGTACGGAATGAGAGAGTGAAGGCATGTACAGAGCATCAGACTGAGTTGGAGCAATGTGGTTTCAGAAGTGGTAGAGGATGTGTGGATCAGGTTTTCTTTGAAGAATGTATGTGAAAAATACTTAGAAAAACAAACGGATTTGTATGTGGCATACATGGATCTGGAGAAGGCATATGATAGGGTTGATAAAGATGCTTTGTGGAAGGTCTTCAACATATATGGTGTGGGAGGTACGGTGCTGGTAGCAGAGAAGTTTTTATCAAGGGTGTAAGGCATGTATATGAGTAGGAAGAGAGGAGAGTGATTGGTTCCCAGTAAAGGTCGGTCTGTGGTAAGGGTGTGTGATGTCACCATGGTTGTATATGGATGTGGTAGTTAGGTAAATGTAAGTTTTGGAGAGAAGGATGTTGGGGGATGAGAGGGCCTGAGAAGCGAGTCCGTTGTTCGTCGATGATGCAGTACCTGTGGTTGATTCGAGTGAGAAACTGCAGAAGTTGGTGACTGATTTTGGAAGTGTGTGAAAGGAGAATGTTGAGAGTAAATGTAATAAAAGCAAGATTATTAGGTTCAGCAGGGTTAAGGGACGAGTTAGCTGGGATGTAAGTTTGAATGGAGAAAAACAGAAGAAGAGTTTTAGATATCTGGGAGTGGACTTGCCAGGGTATGGAACCATGGAAGTGGGGCAGGGGGCGAAAGTTCTGGGAGCGATCAAGAATGCGTGGAAAGACAGAACGTTATCTGAGAGAGCAAAAATGGGTATGTTTGAAGGAATAGTAGTTCCAATAATATCATATGGGCTAGAGATATGGTTGTATGGAAATGTGTCGGAAATTAAATGTTTGAGGACAATATGTAATGTGAGGTGGTTTGATTGAGTAATGAAACGGTAAGACAAATGCGTGGTAATAAAAAGTGGTCGAAAGAGCAGAAGTGGGTGTGTTGAAATGGTATGAAAATCTGGAACGAATGAGTGAGGAAAGATTGACAAAGAGGATATATGTTTCAGACGAGGAGGGAACAAGGAGAAACGGGAGACCAAATTGGAGGTGGAAGGATGGAGTGAAAAAGATTTTGAGCAATAGGGGTCTGAACATGCAAGAGGGTGAAAGGTGTGCACGGAATTGGAACAATGTGGTATATTGGGGTCGATGGGATCAGTGGACTGAACCAGAGTATGTGAAACGTCCGGGGTAAACTATGGAAAGGTGCGTGGGGCCTGAATGTGGATAGAGAGCTGTGGTCTTGATGCATTACACGTGACGGATAGAGACTGAGAGTAAGAGGATGCGGCATTTTTTCGTCTGTTTCCTAGCGCTACCTTGCTGACGCAGGGGGTGGCAATGCTGTTTCCTATGCGGTGGGGTGGCGCCGAGAATGGACGAAGACGAGCAAGTAGGAATATGTACATGTGTATATATGTATATGTATGTATATGTGTATAATGTTGATATGTATATGTACGTGTATGTGTGTGTGTGTATATATATGTGTGCATATGAGTGGATGGATCTTTCTTAGTCTGTTTCTTGGGGCTACCTTTCTGACGCGGTAAACGGCGATCAAGTATAATAAATATGAAAATTTAGATAAATTTGTTGAAATAAATCTAACTGCAGTAGCATCCACTCTAACAGCCTTGCCACATTTTAACTTCAGTAAGGATTTGACCATGTCTTCTGTCTTCACCAAATCCCCCTCCATGATTCTCTCACTTCACATACCATCCTGATTCAAACATTCTACATCTGCCACTCTATCATCAAACACATTTAACAGTCCTTCAAAATACTCATTCTATCTCCTCATCTTATCACTAACTTTTATACCTTTCCTTTTGTCCCTTACTCAATGTTCTCTTGTCTTTCATACAATTTTTTTTACTCCATCCAAAACATCTTTTCCTCCCTAAAGCTTACTGATACATGCTCACCATTTGCCCTCTTCTTCAACCCCTACACCTTCCTCTTCACCTCCTGCACCTTCCTCTTCACCTCCTGCCACTTTCTCTTATACATCCCAAATCATATGCACTCCTCTTTGTACATACTACCCAAACGCCTCCCTTTTCTCTTTCACTAGCAACTTTACCTCTTCATCTCAGCACTCATTACCCTTTCCAATCTGCCCATTTCTCATGCCTCATGTATTTCTTGTACATGCCAGCACTGCCTCCCTTAGTACCTTCCAATACTCATCCACTCCCCTTGGTTCATTTACTTTCATCGTTTGCCATTCCAACTCAAAATCTCCTATCATTTCTTCACACAATTCTCTATTCCAAGTTCACTTACTATCACCTCTCTCTTCTCCCAGACACTGTTTCCTCTTTTACAAAAACCTCAACAACTCTTTACCCTCGCCTCCACAAGATTGTGATAAGGCATCGCCTCAAGCTGCCATTCTCAGCATGGCTACATCCAAAAGTTTCTCTTTTACATGTCTACCAATTAGTATGTAATCCAATAATGCCTCCTGACCATCTCTCCTACTCGCATACACATACTTGTATATAACCCTCTTCTTAAACCAGGTATTCCCAATTACCAGTCCTTCCCAAGCACACAACCCTACAAGCTGTTTACCATTTCCATACATAAACTGAATACCTCATGCATCCTAATTATACCCTCAACTGCCACATTACTCACCTTCACATTTAAATCGCCCATCACTATAACCCAGTCTCTTACATCAAAACTGCTGACACACTCACTCATCTGCTCCTAAAAATCTGCCTCTTATGATCTTTCTTCACCATCCACTTTCAATTCTACAAACAGCAATCTAGAATATGAATATATATATCTATATCTATCTATCTATCTATCTATCTATCTATCTATCTATATATATATATATATATATATATATATATATATATATATATATATATATATATATATATATATATATATATCTGCTTTCTTCTTTCACACACTTTACCAAACTCAGTCACCAACTTTTGCAGTTTCTCACTCGAATCAGCCACCGAGGCTGTATCATCAGCGAACAACTGACTTCCCAAGCCCTGCATACTTGTCCCTCTCTCCAAAACTCTTGCATTCACCTCCCTAACTACCCCATCCATAAACAAACTAAACAACCATGAAGACATCACCCACCCCTGCCGCAAACCAGCATTCACTGGGAACCAATCACTTTCCGCTCTTCCTACTCGTACACATGTCTTACATCCCCGAGAAAAACTTTTCACTGCTTCCAGCAACTTACCTCCCACACCATATACTCTTAATACCTTACATAGAGCATCTCTATCAACTCTATCATAAGCCTTCTCCAGATCCATAAATGCTACATACAAATCCATCTGTTTTTCTAAGTATTCCTCACAAACATTCTTCAAAACAAACACCTGATCCGCACATCCTATACCACTTCTGAAGCCACAGTGTTCTTCCCCAATCTGATGCTCTGTACATGCCTTGACCCCTCTCAGTCAATACCCTCCCATATAATTTCCCAGGAATGCTCAACAAACTTATACCTCTGTAATTTGAACACTCACCTTTATCCCCTTTGCCTTTGTACAATGGCACTATGCATGCATTCGCCAATCCTCAGGGACTTCACCATGAACCATAAATACACTGAATATTCTCACCAACCAATCAACAACACAGTCACTCCCTTTTTTAATAAATTCCACTGCAATACCATCCAAATCCACCGCCTTGCCGGCTCTCATCTTCCGCAAAGCTTTCTCTACCTCTTCTCTGTTTACCAAATCATTCTCCGTGACCCTCTCACTTCGCACACCACCGGGACCAAAACACCCTATATCTGCCACTCTATCATCAAATACATTCAACAATTCTTCAAAATACTCCTGCCATCTCCCTATATATATATATATATATATATATATATATATATATATATATATATATATATATATATATATATTTTTTTTTTTTTTTTTTCTTTTTCTTTCTTTTTTTTTAAACTATTCGCCATTTCCCGCGTTAGCGAGGTAGCGTTAAGAACAGAGGACTGGGCCTTTTTGGAATATCCCCACCTGGCCCCCTCTGTTCCTTCTTTTGGAAAAAAAAAAAAAAAAAACGAGAGGGGAGGATTTCCAGTGCCCCGCTCCCTCCCCTTTTAGTCGCCTTCTACGACACGCAGGGAATACGTGGGAAATATTCTTAATCCCCTATCCCCAGGGATAATATATATATATATATATATATATATATATATATATATATATATATATATATATATATATATATATATATATATATATTTTTTTTTTTTTTTATTTCTTTATTATTCTATTTTGCTTTGTCGCTGTCTCCCGCGTTAGCGAGGTAGCGCAAGGAAACAGACGAAAGAATGGCCCAACCCGCCCACATACACATGTATATACATACACGTCCATACACGCAAATATACATACCTATACATCTCAATGTACACATATATATATACACACAGACATACACCTATATACACATGTGCATAATTCATACTGTCTGCCTTTATTTGTTCCCATCGCCACCTCGCCACACATGGAATAACAACCCCCCTCCCCCCTCATGTGTGCGAGGTAGCGCTAGGAAAAGACACCAAAGGCCACATTCGTTCACACTCAGTCTCTAGCTGTCATGTACTAATGCACCGAAACCACAGCTCCCTTTCCACGTCCAGGCCCCACACAACTTTCCATGGTTTACCCCAGACGCTTCACATGCCCTGGTTCAATCCATTGACAGCACGTCGACCCCGGTATACCACATCGTTCCAATTCACTCTATTCCTTGCACGCCATTCACCCTCCAGCATGTTCAGGCCCCGATCACTCAAAATCTTGTTCACTCCATCTTTCCACCTCCAATTTGGTCTCCCACTTCTCCTCGTTCCCTCCACCTCCTGACACATATATCCTCTTTCCTCACTCATTCTCTCCATGTGACCAAACCATTTCAACCATTCTTCTGCTCTCTCAACCACACTCTTTTTATTTCCACACATCTCTCTTACCCTATTACTTACTCGATCAAACCACCTCACACCACATATTGCCCTCAAACATCTCATTTCCAGCACATCCACCCTCCTGCGCACAACTCTATCCATAGCCCACGCCTCGCAACCATACAACATTGTTGGAACCACTATTCCTTCAAACATACCCATTTTTGCTTTCCGAGATAATGTTCTCGACTTCCACACATTCTTCAAGGCTCCCAGAATTTTCGTCCCCTCCCCCACCCTATGATTCACTTCCGCTTCCATGGTTCCATCCGCTGCCAGATCCACTCCCAGATATCTAAAACACTTTACTTCCTCCAGTTTTTCTCCATTCAAACTTACCTCCCAATTGACTTGACCCTCAACCCTACTGTACCTAATAACCTTGCTCTTATTCACATTTACTCTTAACTTTCTTCTTTCACACACTTTACCAAACTCAGTCACCAGCTTCTGCAGTTTCATACATGGATCAGCCACAAGCGCTGTATCATCAGCGAACAACAACTGACTCACTTCCCAAGCTCTCTCATCCACAACAGACTGAATACTTGCCCCTCTTTCCAAAACTCTTGCATTCACCTCCCTAACAACCCCATCCATAAACAAATTAAACAACCATGGAGACATCACACACCCCTGCCGCAAACCTACATTCACTGAGAACCAATCACTTTCCTCTCTTCCTACACGTACACATGCCTTACATCCTCGATAAAAACTTTTCACTGCTTCTAACAACTTGCCTCCCACACCATATATTCTTAGTACCTTCCACAGAGCATCTCTATCAACTCTATCATATGCCTTCTCCAGATCCATAAATGCTACATACAAATCCATTTGCTTTTCTAAGTATTTCTCACACACATTCTTCAAAGCAAACACCTGATCCATATATCCTTTACCACTTCTGAAACCACACTGCTCTTCCCCAATCTGATGCTCTGTACATGCCTTCACCCTCTCAATCAATACCCTCCCATATAATTTCCCAGGAATACTCAACAAACTTATACCTCTGTAATTTGAGCACTCACTCTTATCCCCTTTGCCTTTGTACAATGGCACTATGCAAGCATTCCGCCAATCCTCAGGCACCTCACCATGAATCATACATACATTAAATAACCTTACCAACCAGTCAACAATACAGTCAGCCCCCCTTTTTTTTTTTTTAATAAATCCACTGCAATACCATCCAAACCTGCTGCCTTGCCAGCTTTCATCTTCCGCAAAGCTTTTACTACCTCTTCTCTGTTTACCAAATCATTTTCCCTAACCCTCTCACTTTGCACACCACCTCGACCAAAACACCCTATATCTGCCACTCTATCATCAAACAAATTCAACATACCTTCAAAATACTCACTCCATCTCCTTCTCACATCACCACTACTTGTTATCACATCCCCATTAGCACCCTTCACTGAAGTTCCCATTTGCTCCCTTGTCTTACGCACTTTATTTACCTCCTTCCAGAACATCTTTTTATTCTCCCTAAAATCTAATGATACCCTCTCACCCCAACTCTCATTTGCCCTCTTTTTCACCTCTTGCAACTTTATCTTGACCTCCTGCCTCTTTCTTTTATACATCTCCCATTCATTTGCATTTTTTCCCTGCAAAAATCGTCCAAATGCCTCTCTCTTCGCTTTCACTAATAATCTTACTTCATCCCACCACTCACTACCCTTTCTAATCAACCCACCTCCCACGATTCTCATGCCACAAGCATCTTTTGCGCAAAAACCATCACTGCTTCCCTAAATACATTCCATTCCTCCCCCACTCCCCTTACCTCCTTTCTACTTACCTTTTTCCATTCTGTACTCAGTCTCTCCTGGTACTTCCTCACACAAGTCTCCTTCCCAAGCTCACTTACTCTCACCACCCTCCTCACCCCAACATTCTCTCTTCTTTTCTGAAAACCCATACAAATCTTCACCTTCGCCTCCACAAGGTGCACCTCTCAGCACATTAACAACCAAAAGTCTCTCTTTCGCGCGCCTGTCAATTGAAACGTAATTCAATAACGCTCTCTGGCCATCTCTCCTACTTACATACGTATACCTATGTATATCTCACTTTTTAAACCAGGTATTCCCAATCACCAGTCGTTTTTCAGCACATAAATCTACAAGCTCTTCACCATTTCCATTTACAACACAGAACACCCTATGTATACCAATTATTCCCTCAACTGCCACATTACTTATCTTTGCATTCAAATCACCCATCACTATAACCCGGTCTTGTGCATCAAAACCACTAACACACTCATTCAGCTGCTCCCAAAACACTTGCCTCTCATGATCTTTCTTCTTATGCCCAAGTGCATATGCACCAATATATATATATATATATATATATATATATATATATATATATATATATATATATATATATATATATCATACAAACCTCCAACAGCCAGGATCGAACCTGGGACCCCTTGTGCAAGAGGCAGGCATGCTAACCGCTAGGCTAAGGGACTGTATAATAGGAAACAACTATTCGAAATACTAAGTACTCGAATACCCTTCGTCTCACAATGGTGAGCAACGGGGTCTATCGGTTGTTTCCGAACAGAACACAGCCAGCTGATAGCGTTTTACCGAACCTGACTGTACAACGCGGAGTTATATGAATACGAATAAAGTATATATGAACGCGCACCTTCATAGAACATACAAACCTCCAACAGCCAGGATCGAACCTGGGACCCCTTGTGCAAGAGGCAGGCATGCTAACCGCTAGGCTAAGGGACTGTATAATAGGAAACAACTATTCGAAATACTAAGTACTCGAATACCCTTCGTCTCACAATGGTGAGCAACGGGGTCTACCGGTTATTTCCGAACAGAACACATAGCCAGCTGATAGCGTTTTACCGAACCTGACTGTACAACGCGGAGTTATATGAATACGAATAAAGTGTATATGAACGCGCACGTTCATAGAACATACAAACCTCCAACAGCCATCAGCTATCAGCTAGCTATGTGTTCTGTTCGGAAACAACCGATAGACCCCGTTGCTCACCATTGTGAGACGAAGGGTATTCGAGTACTTAGTATTTCGAATAGTTGTTTCCTATTATACAGTCCCTTAGCCTAGCGGTTAGCATGCCTGCCTCTTGCACAAGGGGTCCCAGGTTCGATCCTGGCTGTTGGAGGTTTGTATGTTCTATGAAGGTGCGCGTTCATATACACTTTATTCGTATATATATATATATATATATATTTTTTTTTTTTAATTATACTTTGTCGCTGTTTCCCGCGTTTGCGAGGTAGCGCAAGGAAACAGACGAAAGGAATGCCCACCCCCCCCCCCCATACACATGTATATACATACGTCCACACACGCAAATATACATACCTACACAGCCTTCCATGGCTCACCCCAGACGCTTCACATGCCCTGCTTCAATCCACTGACAGCACGTCAACCCCGGTATACCACATCGCTCCAATTCACTCTATTCCTTGCCCTCCTTTCACCCTCCTGCATGTTCAGGCCCCGATCACACAAAATCTTTTTCACTCCATCTTTCCACCTCCAATTTGGTCTCCCTCTTCTCCTTGTTCCCTCCACCTCCGACACATATATCCTCTTGGTCAATCTTTCCTCACTCATCCTCTCCATGTGCCCAAACCACTTCAAAACACCCTCTTCTGCTCTCTCAACCACGCTCTTTCTATTTCCACACATCTCTTTTACCCTTACGTTACTCACTCGATCAAACCACCTCACACCACACATTGTCCTCAAACATCTCATTTCCAGCACATCCATCCTCCTGTGCACAACTCTATCCATAGCCCACGCCTCGCAACCATACAACATTGTTGGAACCACTATTCCTTCAAACATACCCATTTTTGCTTTCCGAGATAATGTTCTCGACTTCCACACATTCTTCAAGGCCTCCAGGATTTTCGCCCCCTCCCCCACCCTATGATCCACTTCCGCTTCCATGGTTCCATCCGCTGCCAGATCCACTCCCAGATATCTAAAACACTTCACTTCCTCCAGTTTTTCTCCATTCAAACTCACCTCCCAATTGACTTGACCCTCAACCCTACTGTACCTAATAACCTTGCTCTTATTCACATTTACTCTTAACTTTCTTCTTCCACACACTTTTCCAAACTCAGTCACCAGCTTCTGTAGTTTCTCACATGAATCAGCCACCAGCGCTGTATCATCAGCGAACAACAACTGACTCACTTCCCAAGCTCTCTCATCCCCAACAGACTTCATACTTGCCCCTCTTTCCAAAACTCTTGCATTTACCTCCCTAACAACCCCATCCATAAACAAATTAAACAACCATGGAGACATCACACACACCTGCCGCAAACCTACATTCACTGAGAACCAATCACTTTCCTCTCTTCCTACACGTACACATGCCTTACATCCTCGATAAAAACTTTTCACTGCTTCTAACAACTTTCCTCCCACACCATATATTCTTAATACCTTCCACAGAGCATCTCTATCAACTCTATCATATGCCTTCTCCAGATCCATAAATGCTACATACAAATCCATTTGCTTTTCTAAGTATTTCTCACATACATTCTTCAAAGCAAACACCTGATCCACACATCCTCTACCACTTCTGAAACCACACTGCTCTTCCCCAATCTGATGCTCTGTACATGCCTTCACCCTCTCAATCAATACCCTCCCATATATATATATACATGTCCATAATTCATACTGCCTGCCCATATTCATTCCTGTCGCCACCCCGCCATACATGAAATGACAACCCCCTCCCCCCCGCATGTGCGCGAGGTAGCATTAGGAAAAGACAACAAAGGCCATATTCGTTCACACTCTGTCTCTAGCTGTCATGTATAATGCACCGAAACCACAGCTCCCTTTCCACATTCAGGCCCCACAAAACTTTCCATGGTTTACCACAGAGGCTTCACATGCCCTGGTTCAATCCATTGACAGCACGTCGACCCCGATATACCACATCGTTCCAAGTCACTCTATATTCATTGCATGCCTTTCACCCTCCTGCATGTTCAGGCCCCGATCACTGAAAATCTTTTTCACTTCATCTTTCCATCCCAAATTTGGTCTCCCTCCACCTCTGACACATATATCTTCTTTGTCAATCTTTACTCACTCATTCTCTCCATGTGACCAAACCATTTCAAAACAACCTCTTCTGCTCTCTGAACCACACTTTTTTAGTTACCACATATCTATCTTACCCTTTCATTACTTACTCGATCAAACCACCTCACACCATATATTGTCCTCAAACATCTCATTTCCAGCATATCCACCCTCCTGCGCACAACACTATCTATAGCCCACGACTTGCGGCCATACAAATTGTCGGAACCACTATTCCTTCAAACATAGCCATTTTTGATTTCCGAGATAACGTTCTTGCCTTCCAAACATTTTTCAACGCTCCTAGAAGTTTCGCCCATTTCCCACTACATGACTCACTTCCGCTTCCATGGTTCCATCCGCTGCCAAATCCACTCCCAGATATCTAAAACACTTCACTTCCTCCAGTCTTTCTCCATTCAAATTTTTGAGCACTAAACTTCTTATCCCCTTTCCCTTTTTGAAACAATGGCACTATGCAAGCATTCCCCAAAACCTCAGGCCCCTCACCATAATTCAAAAACATACTTAAAAAACCCTTTACCAACCATCAACAATACAGTCACCCCCCCTTTTTTTTTTTTTTTAAATAAATCCACTGAAATTTACCATCCAAACCTGCTCCTTGCCAGTTTTCACCCCCCCAAAAGTTTTTACTCCCTCTTCTCTGTTTACCAAATCTTTTCCCCCTAACCCCCCCACTTTGCACCCACCTCGACCAAAACACCCTAAAAACGCCACTCTACCCATCAAACAAATTAAAACATACCTTCAAAATACCCCATCCATCTCCTTCTCACATCACCATACTTGTTATAAACATCCCCATTAGAAACCCTTCACTGAATTTTTCCCCTTTCCCTCCCTTGTTTTTACCCCACTTTTTTTTTTCCCTTTCCTTCCAGAAAAACTTTTTATTCCCCCAAAAAACTAATGATACCCCTCACCCCAACTCACTTTTCCCCTTTCTTTTTCACCTCTTGCAATTTATTTTGACCCCCCCTCCTCTTTCTTTTATACTTTCCCCCAAATTCATTTGAAATTTTTCCCTAAAAAATCGCCCAAATGCCTCTCTCTTTTTTCCGTTTTCCACTAAAAAATCTTATTTCTTTCCCACCATTTCACAACCCTTTCTAACAACCCCCCCCAAACGATTCTCATCCCACAACATTTTGCGAAAAAACCCCATCACTGTTTCCCCCTAAAAACTTTCCCTTTCCTCCCCCATTTAACCCCCTTTTACCCCCTTTTCCCTATTTCCCTTTTTTCCCATTCTGTACTCAGTCTCTCCTGGTATTTCCCTCCCCCCAATTCCCCCTTTTCCCCAAGCTCATTTACTCCCCAACCACCCCCCACCCCCAAACATTCTCTCTTCTTTTTTTGAAAACCCATAAAAATCTTCACCTTCGCCTCCCACAAGGGCACCTCACAGCACATTAAAAACCCAAAAATCTCTTTTTCCCGCGCGCCTGTCAATTGAAACTAATTCAATAACGCCCCTCTGGGGCCATCTCTCCAACAAAAAACCGTATCCCTTGTAATTTTCACTTTTTAAACCGGGAAATTCCCAATCCCCAAATTTCTTTTTTCCCAGCCCCTAAATCTCCCAAACCCTTTTAAAACCATTTTTCCATTTACAACACAGAAAAAACCCTAATTATCCCAAATTTAATTCCCCAACTCCCACATTACTTATTTTTTGCTTTAAAAACACCCATAAAATAAAAACCCGGTCTTGTGCATCAAAACCACTAACACACTCTTTTCCGGCTGCTCCCAAAACATTTTGCCTCCATGATCTTCTTCTTATGCCCCAATGCATATGCACCAATAAATATATACTATATAAAATAAAAATATATATAAAAATATAAAATATATTTTATATAATATATCTTTACAAACCCCCAAACACCCCAAAACGAACCTGGGACCCCTTGTGCAAGAGGCAGGCAGCTAACCGAAAAGGCCCTAAGGGACTGAAAAAATAAAAAACCAACTTTTACGAAAAAACAAATTACCGAAAAACCCTTTTCGTCTCACAATGGGAGAAAACGGGGTCTAAGGGTTGTTTCCAAACCCAAACACACCAGCTGAAGCTTTTTAAACCAAACCCCTGACTGTACAACGCGGTTATATGAATACAATAAAGTATATAAACGCGCACCTTCATAAAAACAAACCCCCAAACGGGCCCGGGAAATCGAACCTGGGACCCCTTTGGCAAGAGGCAGGCTTGCAACCGCTGGGGCAAAGGGGACTGTATAATAGGAAACAACAATTCGAAATACAAGTACTCCGAAAACCCTTCGTCCCAAAAATGGTGACAAGGGGGGTCTCCCGGGGTTTATTTCCAAACAAAACCCAAAATAGCCACTGATAGCGTTTAACCAAAACCTGATTTGTACAACGCGGATTTAAATGAATCCCAAATAAAGTTATATAAAACGCGCACGTTAAATAGAACATACAAACCCCCAAACAGCCATAAACTACAGCTACAATGTGTTCTGTTGGGAAAACAACCGAAAAGCCCCCGTTGCTCACCATTGTGAGACGAAGGGTATTCGAGTACTTAGTATTTTGAATAGTTTTTTCCTAATTTTACAAATCCCCCTTAGCCCCAGCGGTTAGCATGCCTGCCTCTTGCACAAGGGGTCCCCGGTTTTGATCCGGGGTTTTTGGAAAATTTGTATGTTCTATGAAGGTGGGGCGTTCATAACACTTTAACGTATATATATAAAATATTAAAAATTTTTTTTTTTTAATTATACTTTGTCCCCTGTTTTCCCGCGTTTGCGAGGTAGCGCAAGGAAACAACGAAAGGGAAGCCCCCCCCCCCCATACACATGTATAAAAAAAATACTCCACACACGCAAATAACATACCTACACAGCCTTCCATGGGTCCCCCCCAGAAAAGCTTTTACATGCCCTGCTTCAATCCCCTGACCCGCCCCGCAACCCCGGTAAAACCACATCGCTCCAATTCACTCTATTTTCCTTGCCCTCCCTTTACCCTCCTGCATGTTTAGGGCCCCCATCACACAAAATCTTTTTCACTCCATCCTTTTCCCCCTCCAATTTGGTCTCCCCCCTTCTCCTTGTTCCCTCCACCTCCGAAAACATATTTTCCCTTTTTGGGCAATTTCCTCACTCACCTCCCCCCTGGGGCCCCCAAAACCCCTTCAAAACAAACCCCCTTTTCCCCTCTCAACCCGCTCTTTCTATTTTCCCCCCACACATCTTTTTTACCCTTACGTTTACCACTCGAAAACCCCCCCCACCACACATTGTCCTCAAAAAATCTCATTTCCACACATCCCCTCCTCCTGTGCACAACTCAATCCATAGCCCAACCCCCCCGCAACCATACAACATTGTTGGGAAAAAAACTATTTTTCCCTTTTAAAAATACCCATTTTTGCTTTTCCCAATAATGTTCTCGACTTCCACAAAAAATTTCAAAGGGGCCCCCAGGATTTTTGCCCCCTCCCCCCCAACCCTATGATCCACTTTTTCCCCTTCCATGGTTTTTCCCTCCGCTGCCGATCCACTCCAGATATCTAAAACACTTCACTTCCTCCATTTTTCCTTCCCCTTCAAACTCACCCCCCCCAAAAAGACTTTACCCCCCAACCCTACTGTACCCCAAAAAACCTTGCTCTTATTTACATTTACTCTTAACTTTCTTTTTCCACAAAACTTTTTCCCAAAATCATCACCAGCTTCTTTTAGTTTCCCCAAAATGAATCACCACCAGCGCTGTATCATCAGCGAACAACAACTGACCCTTCCCCCGCTCTCTCATCCCCCAAAAGACTTCATAAAATTTTCCCCTCTTTCCAAAACTCTTGCAAATTTTCCTCCCAACCAAACCCCCTCCCCAAAAAAAAATTAAACAACCCTGGAGAAAAATCAAAAACACACCCGCCGCAAACCTACATTCACTGAGAACCAATCACTTTTCCCCTCTTCCTACAAATACACATCCTTACATCCTCGATTTTAAAAAATTTCAAATGCTTCTAACAACTTTCCTCCCCCACCAAATATTTTTTAAAAACCTTCCACAAGCATCCTATCAACTCTATCCAAGCCTTCCCAGGTTTCCCAAAATCTACATACAAACCATTTGCTTTTCTAAGTATTTCTCACAAACATTCTTCAAAGCAAACACCTGATTCCACACATCCTCTACCATTTTCTGAAACCAAAACTGCTTTTCCCAATCTGATGCTCTGTACATGCCTTCACCCCCCCCAATCAATACCCTCCCATAAAATATAAAAACATTTTCCATAATTCATACTGCCTCCCCAAATTCATTCCTGTCGCCCCCCCCCGCCATACAAAATAAACAACCCCCTCCCCCCCCGCATGGGCCGAGGAAGCTTTAAGGAAAAGACAAAAAAAGGGCCATTTTTCTTTCACAAAATCTGCCTACTGTCATTTTATAATGCCCCGAAACCACAGCCCCCCTTTTCCCTTTCAGGCCCCACAAAATTTTCCAGGGTTTTACCACGGAGGCTTCACTTTCCCCGGGTTAAAATCCATTGACAGCACGTCGCCCCCCGATAAAACCAAAAACTTTTCCAAAGGGTAAACTCTATTTTCCTTTTGCATCCTTTCACCCCCTGCATGTTCAGGCCCCCGGAATCACTGAAAATTTTTTTTCACTTCATCTTTCCACCCCAAATTTTTTTCTCCCCCCCACCTCGGAAAACATATATCTTCTTTGTAAATTTTTAACTCACTCTTTTCCTCTCCATGGACCAAAACCATTTCAAAACAACCTCTTCTGCTCTCGGAACCACATTTTTTTAAAGTTCCCCAAACCATATCTATCTTACCCATCTTTATTTAAACTCGATCAACCCCCCTCACACCAAATATTGTCCTAAAACATCTTTTTTCCAGCCATATCCCCCCCTCCGGCCCCAACACTATCTATACCCACGACTTGCGGCCATCCCAAATTGTCGGAACCCCCTACCCCTTAAAACAAAACCATTTTTGATTTCCGAGATAACGTTCTTGCCTTCCAAACATTTTTCAACGCTCCTAGAAGTTTCGCCCATTTCCCACTACATGACTCACTTCCGCTTCCATGGTTCCATCCGCTGCCAAATCCACTCCCAGATATCTAAAACACTTCACTTCCTCCAGTCTTTCTCCATTCAAATTTACTATATATATATATATATATATATATATATATATATATATATATATATATATATATATGTGTGTGTGTGTGTGTGTGTGTGTCTGTGTGTGTGTATATATATATGTGTACATTGAGATGTGTAGGTATGTATATTTGCGTATGTGGACGTGTATGTATATACATGTGTACGTGAGTGGGTTGGGCCATTCTTTCTTCTGTTTCCTTGCGCTACCTCACTAACGCGGGAGACAGCGACAAAGCAAAATGAATAATAAAATACATATATATCCCTGGAGATAGGGGAGAAAGAATACTTCCCACGCATTCCTCACTTGTCGTAGAAGGCGACTAAAGGGGACGGGAGCGGGTGGCTGGAAACCCTCCCCTTCTTGTATTTTAACTTTCTAAACGGGGAAACAGAAGAAGGAGTCACGCGGGGAGTGCTCATCCTCCTCGAAGGCTCAGACTGGAGTGTCTGAATGTGTGTGGATGTAACCAAGGAGAGACAGGTAGTATGTTTGAGGAGAGGAACCTGGATGTTTTGGCTCTGAGTGAAACGAAGCTCAAGAGTGAAGGGGAAGAGTGGTTTGGGAATGTCTTGGGAGTAAAGTCAGAGATTAGTGAGAAGACAAGAGCAAGGGAAGGAGTAGCACTACTCCTGAAACAGGAGTGGTGGGAGTATGTGATAGAGTGTAAGAAAGTAAACTCTAGATTGATATGGGTAAATCTGAAAGTGGATGGAGAGAGATGGGTGATTGTGGTTGCATATGACCTGGGCATGAGAAGAAAGATCATGAGAGGCAAGTGTTTTGGGAGCAGCTGAGTGAGTGTGTGAGTAGTTTTGATGCACGAGACCGGGCTATAGTGATTGGTGATTTGAATGCAAAGGTGAGTAATGTGGCAGTTGAGGGAATAATTGGAGTAAATGGAAATGTTGTAAATGGAAATGGTGAAGAGCTTGGAGAATTATGTACTGAAAAAGGACTGGTGATTGGGAATATCTGGTGAAAAAAAAAGAGATTTATATAAGTAGACGTATGTAAGTAGATGAGATGGCCAGAGAGCGTTATGGGATTACGTGTTCATTGATAGGCGCGCGAAAGAGAGACTTTTCGATGTTAATGTGCTGAGATGTGCAACTGGAGGGATGTCTGATCATTATCTTGTGGAGGCGAAGGTAAAGATTGTGCAGGTTTTCAGAAAAGAAGAGAGAATGTTGGGGTGAAGAGAGTGGTGAGAGTAAGTGAACTTGGGAGGGAGACTAGTGTGAGGAAGTACCAGGAGAGACAAGAGGGATAGAGTACAGAATGGAAAAAGGTGAGAACAAAGGACGTAAGGGGAGTGGGGGAGGAATGGGATGTATTTAGGGAAGCAGTGATGGCTTGTGCAAAAGATGCTTGTGGCATGAGAAGCGTGGGAGGTGGGCAGATTAGAAAGAGTAGTGAGCTGTGGGATGAAGAAGTAACATTATTAGTGAAGAGAAGAAAGAGGCATTTAGACGATTTTTGCAGGAAAATAATGCAAATGAGTGGGAGATGTATAAAAGAAAGAGGCAAGAGGTCAGGAGAAAGGTGCAAGAGGTGAAAAAGAGGGCAAATGAGAGTTGGAGTGAGAGAGTATAATCAAATTTTAGGGAGAATGAAATGATGTTTTGGAAGGAGGTAAATAAAGTGCGTAAGACAAGGGAACAAATGGGAATATCAGTGAAGGGGACTAATGAGGAGGCGATAACAAGTAGTGGTGATGTGAGAAGGATATGAAGTGAGTATTTTGAATGTTTGTTGAATGTGTTTGATGATAGAGTGGCAGATATAGGGTGTTTTGGTCGAGGTTGTGTGCAAAGTGAGAGGGTTAGGGAGAATGGTTTGGTAAACAGAGAAGAAGTAGTAAAAGGTTTGCGGATGATGAAAGCTGGCAAGGCAGAGGGTTTGGATGGTATTTCAGTGGAATTTATAAAAAAAATGGGGTGACTGTATTGTTGACTGGTTGGTAAGGTTATTTAATGTACATATGACTCATGGTGAGGTGCCTAAGGACTGGCGAAATGCTTGCATAGTGCCATTGTACAAAGGCAAAGGGGATAAAAGTGAGTGCTCATATTACAGAGGTATAAGTTTGTTGAGTATTTCAGGGAATTTATATGGGAGGGTATTGATTGAGAGGGTAAAGGCATGTACAGAGCATCAGACTGGGGAAGAGCAGTGTGGTTTCAGAAGTGGTAGAGGATGTGTGGATCAGGAGTTTGCTTTGAAGAATGTTTGTGAGAAATACTTTGAAAAGCAAATGGATCTGTATGTAGCATTTATGGATCTGGAGAAGGCATATGATAAGAGTTGATAGAGATAATCTGTGGAAGGCATTAAGAATATATGGTGTGGGAGGCAAGTTCTTAGAAGCAAGAAAAGTTTTTATCGAGGATGTAAGGCATGTGCACGCGTAGGAAGAGAGGAAAGTGTTTGGTTCTCAGTGAATGTTCGTTTGCCGCAGGGGTGTGTTATATCTCCATGGTTGATTAATTTGTTTATGGTTGGGGTTGTTAGGGAGGTGAGTGCAAGAGTTGTGGAGAGAGGGGCAAGTATGCAGTCAGCTGTGGATGAGAGAGCTTGGGAAGTGAGTCAGTTGTTGTTCGCTGATGATACACCGCTGGAGGCTGATTCGTGTGAGAAACTGCAGAAGCTCAACCCTCAACCCTACTATACCTAATAACTTACTCTTATTAACTTTTACCCTCAACTTTCTTCTTTCACACACTTTACCAAACTCAGTCACTAGCTTCTTCAGTTTCTCACATGAATTAGCCACCAGCGCTGCATCATTAACGAACAACAACTGACTCACTTCCCAAGCTCTCTCATCCACAACAGACTGCATACTTGCCCCTCTTTCCAAAACTCTTGCATTCACCTCCCTAACAACCCCATCCATAAACAAATTAAACAACCATGGAGACATCACACACCCCCGCCGCAAACCTACACTCACTGAGAACCAATCACTTTCCTCTCTTCCTACACGTACACATGCCTTACATCCTCGATAAAAACTTTTCACTGCTTCTAACAACTTGCCTCCCACACCATATATTCTTAATACCTTCCACAGAGCATCTCTATCAACTCTATCATATGCCTTCCGCACATCCATAAATGCTACATACAAATCCATTTGCTTTTCTAAGTATTTCTCACATACATTCTTCAAAGCAAACACCTGATCCACACATCCTCTACCACTTCTGAAACCACACTGCTCTTCCCCAATCTGATGCTCTGTACATGCCTTCACCCTCTCAATCAATACCCTCCCATATAATTTACCAGGAATACTCAACAAACTTATACCTCTGTAATTTGAGCACTCACTCTTATCCCCTTTGCCTTTGTACAATGGCACTATGCACGCATTCCGCCAATCCTCAGGCACCTCATCATGAGTCATACATACATTATATAACCTTACCAACCAGTCAACAATACAGTCACCCCCTTTTATAATACCACTGCAATACCATCCAAACCTGCTGCCTTGCCGGCTTTCATCTTCCGCAAAGCTTTTACTACCTCTTCTCTGTTTACCAAATCATTTTCCCTAACCCTCTCACTTTGCACACCACCTCGACCAAAACACCCTATATCTGCCACTCTATCATCAAACACATTCAACAAACCTTCAAAATACTCACTCCATCTCCTTCTCACATCACCACTACTTGTTATCACCTCCCCATTTGCGCCCTTCATTGAAGTTCCCATTTGCTCCCTTGTCTTACGCACTTTATTTACCTCCTTCCAGAACATCTTTTTATTCTCCCCAAAATTTAATGATACTCTCTCACCCCAACTCTCATTTGCCCTCTTTTTCACCTCTTGCACCTTTCTCTTGACCTCCTGTCTCTTTCTTTTATACATCTCCCACTCAATTGCATTTTTTCCCTGCAAAAATCGTCCAAATGCCTCTCTCTTCTCTTTCACTAATAATCTTACTTCTTCATCCCACCACTCACTACCCTTTCTAATCAACCCACCTCCCACTCTTCTCATGCCACAAGCATCTTTTGCGCAATCCATCACTGATTCCCTAAATACATCCCATTCCTCCCCCACTCCCCTTACTTCCATTGTTCTCAACTTTTTCCATTTTGTACTCAGTCTCTCCTGGTACTTCCTCACACAAGTCTCCTTCTCAAGCTCACTCACTCTCACCACCCTCTTCACCCCAACATTCACTCATCTTTTCTGAAAACCCATACAAATCTTCACCTTAGCCTCCACAAGATAATGATCAGATATCCCTCCAGTTGCACCTCTCAGCACATTAACATCCAAAAGTCTCTCTTTCGCGCGCCTGTCAATTAACACGCAATCCAATAATGCTCTCTGGCCATCTCTCCTACTTACATACGTATACTTATGTATATCTCGCTTTTTAAACCAGGTATTCCCAATCACCAGTCCTTTTTCAGCACATAAATCTACAAGCTCTTCCCCATTTCCATTTACAACACTGAACACCCCATGTCTACCAATTATTCCCTCAACTGCCACATTACTCACCTTAGTCCCATAGCCTAGCGGTTACATGCCTCCCTCTTGCACAGGGGTCCCGGGTTCGATCCTGGCTGTTGGAGGTTTGTATGTTCTATGAAGGTGCGCGTTCATATGCACTTTATTCGTATTCATATACCTCCGCGTTGTACAGTTAGGTTCGGTAAAACGCTATCAGCTGGCTATGTGCGTCTGTTCGGAAATAACCGGTATAGACCCCGTTGCTCACCATTGTGAGACGAAGGGTATTCGAGTACTTAGTATTTCGAATAGTTGTTTCCTATCATACAGTCCCATAGCCTAGCGGTTAGCATGCCTGCCTCTTGCACAGGGGTCCCGGGTTCGATCCTGGCTGTTGGAGGTTTGTATGTTCTATGAAGGTGCGCGTTCATATGCACTTTATTCGTATATATATATATATATATATATATATATATATATATATATATATATATATATATATATCCCTGGGGATAGGGGATTAAGAATACTTCCCACGTATTCCCTGCGTGTCGTAGAAGGCGACTAAAAGGGAAGGGAGCGGGGGGCTGGAAATCCTCCCCTCTCATCTTTTTTAAATTTTCCAAAAGAAGGAACAGAGGGGGCCAGGTGAGGATATTCCACAAAGGCCCAGTCCTCTGTTCTTAACGCTACCTCGCTAACGCGGGAAATGGCGAATAGTTATAAAGAAAAAAGAAAAGATATATATATATATATATATATATATATATATATATATATATATATATATATATATATATATATATATATATATATATAACCATACAAGCATATATACGTACATATACATGTGAACATATACACACATATATATACACATACATATAAACACGTACATACTCATACTTGCTTGCCTTCATCCATTCCTAGCGCTCCCAGGCCCCATAGGAAACAGCATCGCTACCCCCTACTTCAGCATGGTAGCTTCAAGAATACAGACAAAAAAGGCCATTTTCGTTCACACTCACTCTCTAGCTGTCATGTGCAATGCACCGAGACCATATCTTCCTATCCACATCCAGGTCCCACCGACCTTTCAATGTTTTACCCAAGACACTTCACATGCCCTGGTTTAGTCCACTGACAGCACATCGACCCTTGTATACCACATCGTTCCAAATCACTCTATTTCTTGTACGCCTCTCATCCTCCTGCATGTTCAGGCCCCGATCGCTCAAAATCTTTTTCACTCCATCCTTCCACCTCCATTTTGGTCTCCCGTTTCTCCTTGTTCCCCTCACCTCTGACACATATATCCTCTTTGTCAATCTTTCCTCACTCATTCTCTCCATCTGCCCAAACCATTTCAAAACACCCTCTTCTGCTCTCTCAACCACACTCTTCACATCTCTCTTACCCTATCATTACTTACTCGATCAAACCACCTCACACCATATATTGTCCTGAGACATTTCATTTCCAGCACATCCAACCTCCTCTGTACAACCCTAACTATAGCCTATGCCTCGCAACCATATAACATTGTTGGAACCACTATTCCTTCAAATATACCCATATTTGCTCTTCGAGAAAACTTTCTCTCCTTCCAGACATTTTTCATCACTCCCAGAATCTTCGCCCCCTCCCCGCCACCCTGCGACTCACTTCCCCTTCCATGATTCCATTTGCTGTTAAGTCCACTCCGAGATATGTAAAACATTTCACTTCCTCCAGTTTTTCTCCATTCAAACTTACCTCCTAATTAACTTGTCCTGAAACCTACTTAACCTAATAACCTTGCTCTAATTCACATTTACTCTCAACTTTTTGTAGTTTGAACACTCACGTTTATCCCATTTGTCTGTACAATGGCACAATGCATGCATTCTACCAATCCTTAGGCACTTCAACATGGTCCATACATACATTGAATACCCTTACCAACCAAAGAACATAGTCACCCCCTTTTTTAATAAATTCCTCTGCAAGACCATCTAAACCCTTCCGCAAAGCTTTCACTGCCTCGTTTTTCTTAACCAAACCATTCTCTCTGACCCTCTCACTTCGCACACCACCCCGACCAAAACACCCTATATCTGCCACTCTATCATCAAACATATTCAACAAACCTTCAAAATACTCACTCCATCTCATTTCATCACTACTTGTTTTTACTTCCCCACTTGCCCCTTGACCGATGTTCCCATTTGTTCTCTTGTCTTACGCATGCTATTTACGTCCTTCCAAAACATTTTTTCATTCTCCTTAAAATACAATGATACTCTCTCAACCCAACTCTCATTTGCCCTCTTTTTCACCTCTTGCACCTTTCTCTTGACCTCCTGCCTCTTTCTTTTATACATCTCCCAGTCATTTGCATGTCTTCCTCGCAAGTATCGTCTAAACGCCTCTCTTTTCTCTTTCACTAACAATCTTACTTCCTAATACCACCACTCACTACACTTTCTAATCTGCACACCTCCCACCTTTCTCATGCCACAAGCATCTTTTGCGCAAGCCATCATTGCTTCCCTAAATACATCCCATTCCCCACACGTCATTTGCTCTCACCTTTTGCCATTCTAAACTCAATCTCTCCTGGTGCTTCCTCACACAAAGTCTCCTTTCCAAGCTCTCTACTTTCACCACTCTCTTCTCCACAACATTCTCCCTTCCTTTTTGAAAACCTCTACAAATCTTCATCTTTACCTCTACAAGACAGTGATCAGACATCCCTCCAGCTGCCGTTCTCAGCACATCAACTTCCAAAAGTCTCTCCTTTACATGCCAATCAATTAACAGGTAATCCAATAATGCCTTTTCACCATCTCTCCTACTCACATACACAGACTTATGTATATCTCTTTCTAAACCAAGTATTCCCAATCACCATTCTTTTTTCAGCACTCAAATCCATAAGCCCTTCACTATTTCCATTTACAATACTGAATACCCATGTACATCAATTATATCCTCAACTGCCACATTACTCGCCTTTGCCTTTCAATCACGCATCACTAAAACCCGGTCTCATGCATTAAGTGTGCTAATACACTCACTCAACTGCTCCCAAAACACTTGCCTCTCATGATCTTTCTTTTCATGACCAGGTGCATAAGTACCAAAAATCACATATCTCTCTCCAACCACTTTCAGTTTTTCGCACATCAATCTAGAATTCACTTTCTTACACTCTATCACATACTCCCACAACTCCTGCTTCAGTAGTAGTGCTACTCCTTCCTTAGCTCTTGTCCTCTCACCAACCCCTGACTTTACTCCTAAGACTTTCCCAAACCACTCTTCCCCATTACCCGTGAGCTTCGTTTCACTCAGAACCAGAACATCCAAGTTTCTTTCTTCAAATATACTACCTATCTCTCCTTTATTCTTATCTTGGTTACATCCACACACATTCAGACACCCCAATCTGAGCCTTCGAGGAGGATGAGCACTCCCTGCCTGACTCCTGTTTCCTAGGAAACTGACAAAGAGACATCCACTTACATAAATGCACATACATACACATACATACACATGTACATATTCAAACCTGCTCATTATCATCCATTCCGAGCACCACACTGCCCCATGAGAACAGCATAAATGCAAAAAGGAAAAGAAAAAAGGTAGCATATGCATTCTCCTCTTTTTCCCACATCTGATCGCCATCCGCACGTCATTGAGGTAGCGACAGGAAACAGTTGAAGAAGGCCACAACCACTCACATCAATACATGAGCTGCCATGTGTAATGCACTGAAACCACAGCTCCATATCCACCACCATATCACACACACCTTCCCATGGTTTACCCCAGACGTTTCACATGCCATGGTTCAGTCCACTGACAGCATGTTGACCTAAGTATACCAATCATTCTAATTCACCCTATTGCGTGCACGCCTTTCACCCTCCTGCATGTTCAGGGCCTGATTGCTCAAATAATTTTCACTCTATCCTTCCATCTCCAATTTGGCCTCCCCGTTCTCCTTGTTTCCTCCACTTTTGACACATATATTCTCTTTATCAACCTTTCCTCTCACTCTCTCCACATGTCCAAACCGTTTCAATACACCCTCTTCTGCTCTCTCAACCACACTCTATTCATTACCATACTTACCTTTCTTATCCTTTCATTACTTTCTTGATCAGACAACCTCACACCACACAGAGTCCTCAAAACATTTCATTTCCAATACATCCACCCTCCTTCGAACCATCCTATCTAAAGCCCATGCCTCGCAACCATATTATTTTGTTGAAACTACTATTCCTTCAAACATACGCTTTTATCGCCCCCTGGAGATAACATTCTTTCTACACATTCTTCATCACCCCCAGAACCTTCGACTCCTCCAACACTCTAGACTTACTTCCGCTTCCATGGTTCCTTTTGCTGCTAAGTCCACTCCCAGATACCTGAAACTCTTCACCTTCTCAAATTTTTCTCCATTCAAACTTACATCCCACCTAAAATGTCCCTTAACCCTGCTAAACTTAATAACATTAGGGAGGCAAATGCAAGACTTTTGGAGAGAGGGACGAGTATGCAGTCTGTTGGGGATGAGAGGGCCTGGGAAGTCAGTCAGTTGTTGCTCACAAGTTGTTGTTCACCAATGATACAGCACTAGTGGCTAATTCGAATGAGAAACTGCAAAAGTTGGTTACTGAGTTTGAAAAATTGTGTGAAAGAAGAGAGGCGAGAGGAAATGTGAATAAGAGCAACGTTGTTAGGTTCAGCAGCTTTGAGGAAGAAGTTAGTTCGGATGTAAATTTGGGAAAGTGAAGTGATTTAGATAACTGAGAGTAGCAAACAAGTATGAATATGTACAAGTGTATACATGCATATGTCTATGAGTATGTATGTGTAAATGTTGATATATATATATATATATATATATATATATATATATATATATATATATATATATATATATATATATATATATATATGTATGTGTGTGTGTGTGTGTGTGTGTGTGTAAATGTTGATTATATATATATATATATATATATATATATATATATATATATATATATCAACATTTACACATACATACTCATTGACAGTGGCAGATATAGGGCGTTTTGGTCAAGGTGGTGTGCGAAGTGAGAGGATCAGGGAGAAAGGTTTGCTTTGGAATCTATGAAAAAAAGGGGGTGATTGTGTTTTTGATTCGTTGGTAAGGATTTTCAATGTATGAATGGATTATGCTGAAGTACCTGAGGACTGGCGGAACGCATGTATAGTGTCACTGTGCAAAGACAAAGGGGATAAACGTGAGTGTTCAAATTACAGAGGCATAAGAATGTTGAGTATTCCTGGAAAATTATATGGGAAGGTATGGATTGAGAGGGTAAAGACATGTACAGAGCATCAGACTGGGGAACAGCAGTGTGGTTTCAGTGTGGTTAGAGGATGTGTGGATCAGGTGTTTCCTTTGAAGAATGTATGTGAGAAATACTTAGAAAAACAGATGGATTTGTATGTAGCATTTATGGATCTGGAAAAGGAATATGACATGGTGGATAGAGATGCTTTGTGGAATGTTTTAAGAATATATGGTGTGGGAGGTAACTTGCTAGAAGCAGTGAAAAGTTTTCATCAAGGATGTAAGGCATGTGTACGGGAAGGAAGAGAGGAAAGTGATTGGTTCCCAGTGAATGTCAGTTTGCGGCACGGGTGAGTGATGTCTAATTTGTTTATGGATGGGGTGGTTAGGGAGGTGAATGCACAAGTTTTGGAGAGAGGGGCAAGTATGCAGTCTGTTGCAGATGAGAGGACTTGGGAAGTGAGTCAGTTGTTATTCGCTAATGATACAGCGCTTGTGGCTGATTCGGGTGAGAAACTGCAGAAGTTACTGACTGAGTTTGGTAAAGTGTGAGAAAGAAGAAAGTTGAGAGTAAATGTGAATAAGAGCAAGGTTATTAGGTTCAGTAAGCTTGAGGGACAAGTTAATTGGGAGGTATATTTGAAAGTAGGAAAACTGGAGGAAGTGAAGTGTTTTTGATATCTGGGAGTGTACTTAGCAGCGGATGGAACCATGGAAGCGGAAGTGACTCACAGGGTGGGAGAGGAGGCGAAGGTTCTGGCAGTGTTGAAGAATGTGTGGAAGGTACGAACGTTATCTCCGAGAGCAAAACTGGGTATGTTGGAAGGAATAGTGGTTCCAACAATGTTATATGGTTGCGAGGCATGGGCTATAAATAGGGCTGTGCAAAGGAGGGTGGATGTGTTGGAAAAGTTTGAGGACAATATGTGGTGTGAGGTTGTTTGATCGAGTAAGTAATGGAAGGGTAAGAGAGATGTGTGGTAATAAAAAGAGTGTGGTTGAGAAAACAGAAGAGGCTGTGTTGAAATGGTTTGGACACGTGGAGAGGATGAGTGAGGAAAGATTGACAAAGAGAACATATGTGTCTGAGGTGGAGGGAAGAAGGAGAAGCGGGAGACCAAATTGGAGGTGGAAGGATGGAGTAAAAAAGATTTTGAGTGATCGGTGCCTGAACTTCGAGGAGGGTGAAAGGCGTGCAAGGAAAAGGTTGAATTGGAACAATGCAGTATACCGGGGTTGACAGGCGTCTGGGGTAAACCATGGAAAGCTTTGAGAGGCCTGGATGTGGAGAGGGAGCTGTGGTTTCAGTGTATTACATATGACAGCTAGAGTCTGAGTGTGGACGAATGTGGCCTTTGTTGGCCTTTCCTAACGTTACGTCGCGCGCTCGCGGGGGGAGGGGGTCGCCATTTCATGTGTGGCTGGATCTAATGTTTTGGACAATCACATGTTTACCAATTGGCGTCCTAGCTTCGTCTCTTCGATGTATATCAACTGACTGTTATATTTCTCTCTTGTGTCTCCCCTGATGATGTAATTATTACACGAAAGTGCACATGGGAACTTTTTGTGTTTCACTTTCCCCGTGGACTCATAGGAATATATATATATATATATATATATATATATATATATATATATATATATATATATATATATATATATTCTTTTATTTATTATGCTATGTCGCTGTCTCCCGCGTTAGCGAGGTAGCGCAAGGAAACAGACGAAAGAATGGCCCAACCCACCCACATACACATGTATATACATACACGTCCACACACGCACATATACATACCTATACATCTCAACGTATACATATATATACACACAAAGACATACAAATATACAAATGTACATAATTCGTACTGTCTGCCCTTATTCATTTCGTCGCCACCCCACAACACATGAAATGAAAAACCCCCTCCCCCAGCATGTGCGCGAGGGAGCCCTAGGAAAAGACAACAAAGGCCACATTCGTTCACACTCAGTCTCTAGCTGTCATGTATAATGCACCGAAACCACAGTTCCCTTTCTACATCCAGGCCCCACAAAACTTTCTATGGTTTACCCTAGACGTTTCACATGCCCTGGTTCAATCCACTGACAGCACGTCGAACCCGGTATACCACATCGTTCCAATTCACTCTATTCCTTGCACACCTTTCACCCTCCTGCATGTTCGGGCCCCGATCACTCAAAATCTTTTTCACTCCATCTTTCCTCCTCCAATTTGGTCTCCCACTTCTCGTTCCCTCTACCTCTGACATATATATCCTCTTTGTCAACCTTTCCTCACTCATTCTCTTTATGTGGCCAAACCATTTCAAAACACCCTCTTCTGCTCTCTCAACCACACTCTTTTTACTACCACACATCTCTCTTACCCTTACGGTACTTACTCAATCAAACCACCACACACAACATATTGTCCTCAAACACCTCATTTCCAGCACATCCACCCTCCTCCGCACAACTCTATCTATAGCCCACGCCTCGCAACTATATAACATTGTTGGAACCACTATTCCTTTAAACATACCCATTTTTGCTTTCCAAGATAACGTTCTCGACTTCCACACATTTTTCAATGCTCCCAGAACTTTCGCCCGCTCCCCTACCCTATGATTCACTTCCGCTTCCATGGTTCAATCCGCTACCCAATCCACTCCAAGATATCTAAAACACTTCAATTCCTCCAGTTTTTCTCCATTCAAACTTACCTCCCTATTGACTTGTCCCTTAACCCTAGTGTACCTAATAACCTTGCTCTTATTCACATTTACTCTCAGCTTTCTTCTTTCAAACACTTTACCAAACTCAGTCACCAGCTTCTGCAGTTTATCACACGAATCAGCCACCAGTGGTGTATCATCAGCAAACAACAACTGATTCCCTTCCCAAGCTCTCTCATCCACAACAGGCTGCATACTTGCCCCTCTTTCCAAAACTCTTTTATTCACCTCCCTAACAACCCCATCCATAAAGAAATCAAACTACCATGGAGACATCAAGCACCCCTGCCGCAAACCAACATTCACCGAGAACCAATCACTTTCCTCTCTTCCTACACGTACACATGCCTTACATCCTCGATAAAAACTTTTCACTGCTAACAACGTACCTCCTACACCATAAATTCTTAATACCTTCCACAGAGCATCTCTATCAACTCTATCATATGCCTTCTCCAGATCAATAAATGCTACATACAAATCCATTTGCTTTTCTAAGTATTTCTCACATACATTCTTAAAAGCAAACACCTGATCCACACATCCTCTAACACTTCTGGAAAAACACTGCTCTTTCCCAATCTGAAGCTCTGTACATGCCTTCACCCTGTCAATCAATAACCTCCCATATAATTTCCCAGGAATACTCAACAAACTAATACCTCTGTAATTTGAGCACTCATCTTTATCCCCTTTGCCTTTGTACAATGCCAATATGCAAGCATTCCGCCAGTCCTCAGGCACCTCATCATGAGTCGTATATACATTAAATAACTTACAAAACAGTCAACAATACAGTCACCCCCCTTTTTTTTAATAAATTCCACTGAAATACCATCCAAACCTGCTGCCTTGCCGGCTTTCATCTTCCGCAAAGCATTTACTACCTCTTCTCTGTTTACCAAAACATTCTCCCTAACCCTCTCGCTTTGCACACCACCTCAATCAAAACACCTTATATCTGCCACTCTATCATCAAACTCATTAAATAAACACTCAAAATATTCACTCCATCTTCTCATATCACCACTACCTGTTATCAACTCCCCATTAGCCCCCCTTCGTTGATGTTCCCATTTGTTCCCTTGTCTTACGCACTTTATTTACCTCCTTCCAAACATCTTTTTATTCTCCCTAAAATTTAATGATACTCTCTCATCCCAACTCTCATTTGCCCTCTTTTTCGCCTCTTGCACCTTTCTCTTGACCTCCTGCCTCTTTCTTTTATACATCTCCCACTCATTTGCATTATTTCCCTGCAAAAATCGTCCAAATGTCTCTCTCTTCTCTTTCACTAACAATCTCTCTTCTTCATCCCACTACACACTACCCTTTCTAAATTGCCCACCTCCCACGCTTCTCATGCCACAAGCATCTTTTGCAGAAGCCATCACTGATTCCCTAAATACATCCCATCCCTTCCACACTCCTCTTACATCCTTTGTTCTAGCCTTTTTCCATTCTGTACTCAGTCTCTCCTGGTACTTCCTCACACAAGTCTCCTTCCCAAGCTCACTTACTCTCACCACTCTCTTTACCCTAACATTCTCTCTTCTTTTCTGCAAACCTCTACAAATCTTCACCTTCGCCTCCACAAGATAATGATCAGACATCCCTCCAGCCGCACCTCTCAGCACATCAACATCCAAAAGTCTCTCTTTTGCGTGCCTATAAATTAATGTTATCCAATAACACTCTCTGGCCATCTCTCCTACTTGCATACGTATACTTATGCATATCTCTCTTTTTAAACCAGGTATTCCCAATCACCAGTCCTTTTTCAGCACCTAAATCTATAAGCTCCTCACCATTTCCATTTACAACACTGAACACCCCATGTACGTCAATTATTCCCTCAACTGCCACATTACTCACCTCTGCATTCAAATCTCGTGCAGTGTGGTCTCGTGCATCAAAACTACTAACACATTCACTCAGCTACTCCAAAACACTTGCCTCTCATGATCTTTCTTCACATGCCCAGGTGCATATGCACCAATAATCACCCATCTCTCTCCATCCACTTTCAGTTTTACCCATATCAATCTAGAGTATACTTTCTTACACTCTATCACAGACTCCCACCACTCCTGTTTCAGGAGTACTGCTACTCCTTCCCTTGCTCTTGTCCTCTCACTAACCCCTGACTTTACTTCCAAGACATTCCCAAACCACTTTTCCCCTTTACCCTTGAGCTTCGTTTCACTCAAAGCCAAAACATCCAGGTTCCTTTCCTCAAACATAATACCTATCTCTCCTTTTTTTCTCATCTTGGTTACATCCATACACATTTAGACACCCCAATCTGAGCCTTCGAGGAGGATGAGCACTACCTGCGTGACTCCTTCTGTTTCCCCATTTAGAAAGTTAAAATACAAGGAGGGAAGGGTTTCTAGCCCCCCGCTACCGTCCCCTTTATTTGCCTTCTACGACACGTGAGGAATGCATGGGAAGTAATATATATACACACGATATTGAGTTATAGCGATGGGTGATTTGAATGCAAAGGTGAGTAATGTGACAGTTGAAAGTATAATTGGTGTACATGGGGTGTTCAGTGTTGTAAATGGAAATGGTGAAGAGCTTGTAGATTTGTGTGCTGAAAAAGGACTAGTGATTGGGAATACCTAATTCAAAAAGAGAGATATACATAAGTATACATATGTAAATAGGAAAGATGGCCAGAGAGCGTTATTGGATTATGTGTTGATTGATAAGCGCGCAAGAGAGACTTTTGGATGTTAATGTGCTGAGAGGTGCAACAGGAGGGATGTCCGTTCATTATCTTGTGATGGCAAAGGTGAAAATTTGTAAAGGTTTTCAGAAAAGAGGAGAGAATGTTGGGGTGAAGAGAGTGGTAAGAGTAAGTGAGCATGGAAATGAGACATGTGTGAAGAAGTACCAGAAGAGATTGAGTGTAGAATGGAAAAAGGTGAGAGCAAATGATGTAACAGGAGTGGAGTTGGAATGGGATGTATTTGGGGAAGCAGTGATAGCTTGCACAAAAGATTCCTATGGCACGAGAAAGGTTGGAGGTGGGCAGATTAGAAAGGGTAGTGAGTGTGGAATGAAGAAGTAAGATTGTTAGTGAAAGTGAAGAGAGAGGCATTTGGGCAATTTTTGAAGGGAAATAGTGCAAAAGACTAGGAGATGTATAAATGAAAGAGGCAGGAGGTCACGAGAAAGGTGCAAGAGGCGAAAAAGACGGCATATGAGAGTTGGGGTGAGAGAGTATCGTTAAAGTTTAGGGTATTTAAGATGTTTTGAAAGGAGGTAAATAAAGTGCATAAGATGAGAACAATTGGGAACATCAGTGAAGGGGGCTAAAAGAGAGAGAGAGAGAGAGAGAGAGAGAGAGAGAGAGAGAGAGAGAGAGAGAGAGAGAGAGAGAGAGAGAGAGAGAGAGAGAGACATAATAACAAGTAGTGGTGAAGTGAGATAGAGATGGAGTGAGTATTTTCAAGGTTTGTTGAATGTGTTTGATAATAGGGTGGCAGATATAGGATGTTTTGGTCGAAGTGGTGTACGAAGTGAGAGGGTCAGGGAGAATGATTTGGTAAACAGAGAAGAGGTAGTGAAAACTTTGTGAAAGATGAAACCATTGGGATGGTATTCCAGTGGAATCTATTAAAAAAGAGAGTGACTGTGTTGTTGAGGATATTCAATGCATGCATAATGCATGGTGAAGTGCCTGAGGATTGGCGGAATGCATGCTTAGTGCCATTGTACAAAGGCAAAGGGAATAAAGGTGAGTGTTCAAATTACAGATGTATAAGTCTGTTGAGTATTCCTGAGAAATTATATGGAAAGGTATTGATTGAGAGGGTGAAGGCATGTACAGATCATCAGATTGGGGAAGAGCAGTGTGGTTTCAGTAGTGGTAGAGGATGTGTGGATCAAGTGTTTGCTTAGGTTCAATCCACTGACAGCACGTCGACCGCAGTATACCACATCGTTCCAATCTACTCTATTCCTTGCTCGCCTTTCACCCTCCTCTATGTTCCGGCCCCGATCACTCAAAATCTTTTTCACTCCGTCCTTCCACCTCCAATTTGGTCTCCCACTTCTCCTCGTTCCCTCCACCTGTGACACATATATATAACCTCTTTGTCAATCTTTCCTCATTCATTCTCTCCATGTGACCAAACCATTTCAATACACCCTCTTCTGCTCTCTCAACCACACTCTTTTTATCATCACGCATCTCTCTTACCTTTTCATTAGTACTCGATGAAACCACCTCACACCACATATTGTCCTCAAACATCTCATTTCCGACACATCCACCCTCTTCTGCGCAACCCTATCTATAGCCCAAGCCTCGCAACCATATAAAATTGTTGGAACCATTATTTTGCTCTTTGAGATAATGTTCTCGCCTTCAATACATTCTTCAATGCTCCCAAAACCTTCATCCCCTCCCCCACCCCCAGTTCTTTGCATCAGCACTAGACCCCTTGACTTCTCTCATGCAAACCACTTGATAAGAAACAACCAACCCCCAAGTAGAACTGAAACTTACCCTTGCCATATACTTCAGCAGCATGTAGAACCCTCCATGGCCTGTGCGCGAGGTAGCACTAGAAAAAGACAACAAGGCCACATATGTTCACATACAGTCTCTAGCTGTCATGTGTAATGCACTGAAACCATAGCTCCCTTTCCACATCCAGGCCCCACAAAATTTTTCATGGTTTACCCCTGACACTTCACATGCCCTGGTTCAATCCATTGACAGCATATTGACCCCAGTATACCACATCGTTCAGTTCACTCCATTCATTGCACGCCTTTCACCCTCATGCATGTTCAGGCCCCGATCACTCAAAACCTTTTTCACTTCATACTTCCACCTCCAATTTGGTCTCCCACTTCTCGTTTCCTCCACCTCTGACACATATATCCTCTTTGTTAATCTTTCCTCGATCATTCTCTCAATGTGACCAAACCAGTTCAATGCACCCTCTTCTGCTCTCTCAACCACACTCTCTTCATTACAATACTTCTCACTTACCCTTTCATTACTTATTCGATCAAACCATCTCACACCACATATTGTCCTCAACATCTCATTTTTAACGCATCCACCCCCTACTGCACAACCCTATATAGAGCCCACGCCTCACAACCATAGAACATTCTTGGAACCACTAAAACACCCATTTTTGCTCTCCAAGATAATGTTCTTGCCTTCCAAACATTCTTCAACACTCCCAGAACCTTCACCCTCTCCCCCAACCTGTGACTCACTGCTGCTTCCATGGTTCCATCTGCTGCCAAATCCACTCCCAGATATCTAAAACACCTCACTTCCTCCAGTTTTTCTCAATTCAAACTCAGCCCCCAATTTACTTGTCCCTCAACCCGACTGAACGTAATAACCTTGCTCTTATTCACATTTACTCAAAGCTTTCTTCTTTCACACACTTTACCAAACTCAGTCACCAACTTCTGCAGTTTCTCACCTGAATCAGCCACCAGCACGGTATCTTCAGCAAACAACAACTGATTCACTTCCCAAGCCCTCTTATCTACAACAGACTGCATACTTGCCATCTCCAAAACTCTTGCATTTGCCTCCCTAACAACCCGATCCATAAACAAATTAAACAACCATGGAGACATCACACATCCCTGCTGTAAATCGACATTCTCTGGGAACCAATCACTTTTGTCTCTTCCTACTCGTATACATGCCTTACATTTTCGATAAAAACTTTTCACTGCTTCTAGCAACTTACCTCCCACACCATATACTCTTAATACCTTCCACACAGCATCTCTATCAACTCTATCATATGCCTTCTCCAGATCCATAAATGCCAAATACAAATCCATCTGCTTTTCTAGGTATTTCTCACATACATTCTTCACAGCAAACACCTGATCCACACATCCTCTACCACTTCTGAAACCACACTGCTCTTCCCAATCTGATACTCATATCATTACATATAACAAAAGATCATCCTCAGTTGATGAATGACCTTCAGTAATTTAAAAAGCTTTAACATTTGTGCAAATCAATGAGAAAAACACTGCATCAGCATACAGACAATGGATGAGTGACTTTTAAAGGTAAATAGAATGGAAAAAATTATATCCACAAGTTTTATTTATCAATAATATTCATAAGAACTGACAATAATGAACACTGAAAAATTTCTAACATGTAATAAAAATATATTATTATTTACAAGCCTGTTCACCATTTCCCACCTTAGCAACTTAGCATCAGGAACAGATGACCGAACCTTAGCAAAATAATCCTCACTTCTTTCTCTATTCTTTATTTGGAAACTGATACAATATGGAAGAATTTCCATTCCTGCACTCTTGCCCCCTTTAAAATGACTTCTACAACATACTGGAGATACATGGACAGCATTCTTTCTCTCCTATCCGCAGGGAAAAAGCAAAAAAGTATGAAAAAAAAAATTTAAAAGTCTTATTTGGTAGGAAAGGGTAGTAAGAACACTGCCACTGCATTTCCTTCATGTTGTGGAAGGCACCTAAGAAAGGCAGCAAATCTTCCTCTCCAGTACTACTTTCCAAACGAAGGACCAGAGGGTGGAGCCAAGCAAAGATTTTTCTTCTCTCCTCTTTCTCATACATATATATTATGATGATTATACTAATCTGTGATGACAGTTATGAATGTGAAATTACAATTCAATAGTTAAAGTAATCTTATCTAACATGTATTTTTCAATACATGCTGCACTGCATGTTTCATGGAGACAATCCACCTGATCAGGTGCAGACAATTCATAAGTTTTAAATCCCAACATTAATATACAGACTCAGTCCTGTCACTGCCATACTGAGGTATACACTTGCCTGACTGTTAAAGGAAAGTGGAGGGGAAGCCTTGTGGTTAAGGCAGGATATGTAGGGGAGGCTGGCCTGGGTAACGAGATGTGTTCAACTACTTTTCATGTTATTGTTTCATAATAATTTTTTCATTATGATTTAAAGCATATCATATTATCAACCAAATCATAATGAAAGGATTATAATAAAATGATAACATAAGGAAAGTAGTTGAACACACAGCTTGTTTACCCAGGCCAACATCCCACACACAACCACCCTTAAACACAGGGCACCTCCCTACATTCCCTTTAATGGTCAGGCCAGTGTATACATTGGCATGACGGTGAAAAGACAGAGTCTTTGTGTTGGTATTTCAAAATCATTCACGAATTGTTAACAGCTGATGAGGTGGACTGTCCCCATGAAACATGCAGCACAGCATGTATTGAAATATTCGACATGTAAAATAAAATCATCTGAACTACTGAATTGCAATTTCACCTTCATGTATATACATATAGATATGTTGATCACACTAGTCCTTGATGGTAAATATGAGTGTGAAATCGCAGTTCAGTACATCATATAATTCTATTCAACATACAATTTTTCTGTACATGTGGTACACTGTTTCGCAGAGGCAGTCCTAATGAAGTGGATTGTCTCCATGAAACATAATATGCCACATGTATAGAAATATTACATGTCAAATAAAATTGCATGAACTACTTGAACTGCAATATCACCTTCATATATATATATATATATATATATATATATATATATATATATATATATATATATATATATGTATATATATATTTTTTTTTTTTTGCCGCTGTCTCCCACGTTTGCGAGGTAGCGCAAGGAAACAGGCAAAAGAAATGGCCCAACCCACCCCCATACACATGTATATACATACGTCCACACACGCAAATATACATACCTACACAGCTTTCCATGGTTTACCCCAGACACTTCACATCCCCTGATTCAATCCATTGACAGCACGTCAGCCCTGGTATACCACATCGATCCAATTCACTCTATTCCTTGCCCTCCTTTCACCCTCCTGCATGTTCAGGCCCCGATCACACAAAATCTTTTTCACTCCATCTTTCCACCTCCAATTTGGTCTCCCACTTCTCCTCGTTCCCTCCACCTCCGACACATATATCCTCTTGGTCAATCTTTCCTCACTCATTCTCTCCATGTGCCCAAACCATTTCAAAACACCCTCTTCTGCTCTCTCAACCACGCTCTTTTTATTTCCACACATCTCTCTTACCCTTACGTTACTTACTCGATCAAACCACCACACACCACATATTCTCCTCAAACATCTCATTTCCAGCACATCCATCCTCCTGCGCACAACTCTATCCATAGCCCACGCCTCACAACCATACAACATTGTTGGAACCACTATTCCTTCAAACATACCCATTTTTGCTTTCCGAGATAATGTTCTCGACTTCCACACATTCTTCAAGGCTCCCAGGATTTTCGCCCCCTCCCCCACCCTATGATCCACTTCCGCTTCCATGGTTCCATCCGCTGCCAGATCCACTCCCAGATATCTAAAACACTTTACTTCTTCCAGTTTTTCTCCATTCAAACTTACCTCCCAACTGACTTGACCCTCAACCCTACTGTACCTAATAACCTTGCTCTTATTCACATTTACTCTTAACTTTCTTCTTTTACACACTTTACCAAACTCAGTCACCAGCTTCTGCAGTTTCTCACATGAATCAGCCACCAACGCTGTATCATCAGCGAACAACAACTGACTCACTTCCCAAGCTCTCTCATCCCCAACAGACTTCATACTTGCCCCTCTTTCCAAAACTCTTGCATTTACCTCCCTAACAACCCCATCCATAAACAAATCAAACAACCATGGAGACATCACACACCCCTGCCGCAAACCTACATTCACTGAGAACCAATCACTTTCCTCTCTTCCTACACGTACACATGCCATACATCCTTGATAAAAACTTTTCACTGCTTCTAACAACTTGCCTCTCACACCATATATTCTTAATACCTTCCACAGAGCATCTCTATCAACTCTATCATATGCCTTCTCCAGATCCATAAATGCTACATACAAATCCATTTGCTTTTCTAAGTATTTCTCACATACATTCTTCAAAGCAAACACCTGATCCACACATCCTCTACTACTTCTGAAACCACACTGCTCTTCCCCAATCTGATATATATATATATATATATATATATATATATATATATATATATATATATTTTTTTTTTATACTTTGTCGCTGTCTCCCGCGTTTGCGAGGTAGCGCAAGGAAACAGACGAAAGAAATGGCCCAACCCCCCCCCCCCCATACACATGTACATACACACGTCCACACACGCAAATATACATACCTACACAGCTTTCCATGGTTTACCCCAGACGCTTCACATGCCTTGATTCAATCCACTGACAGCACGTCAAACCCTGTATACCACATCGCTCCAATTCACTCTATTCCTTGCCCTCCTTTCACCCTCCTGCATGTTCAGGCCCCGATCACACAAAATCTTTTTCACTCCATCTTTCCACCTCCAATTTGGTCTCCCTCTTCTCCTCGTTCCCTCCACCTCCGACACATATATCCTCTTGGTCAATCTTTCCTCACTCATTCTCTCCATGTGCCCAAACCATTTCAAAACACCCTCTTCTGCTGCGGGAGACAGCGACAAAGTATAAAAAAAAAAAAAAAAAAAAAAAAAAAAAAAAAAAAAAATATATATATATATATATATATATATTCTTCTTATTACTATTCTTATTATACTTTGTTGCTGTCTCCAGCATTAGTGAGGTAGCACAGGGAAACAGACAAAAGAATGGGCCAACCCACCCATAAAAAATGTATATACACATACATATATATATATATATATATATATATATATATATATATATATATATATATATATATACATATATATATATTCATATTTTTTTTTGTTATACTTTGTCGCTGTCTCCCGCGTTGGTGAGGTAGCACAAGGAAACAGACAAAAGAATGGCCTAACCCACCCACATACACATGTATATACATACACGTCCACACACAGCACATATACATGCCTATACATCTCAACGTATACATATATATACACACACAGACATATACATATATACACATGTACATAATACGTACTGGCTTCCCTTATTCATTCCTATCGCCACCTCGCCACACATGAAATGACAACCCTCTCCCCCCGCATGTGTGCAAAGTAGCACTAGGAAAAGACAACAAAGGCCACATTCGTTCAGACTCAGTCTCTAGCTGTCATGTATAATGCACTGAAACCACAGCTCCCTTTCCACATCCAGGCCCCACAAAACTTTCCATGGTTTGCCCCAGATGCTTCACATGCCCTGGTTCAATCCACTGACAGCATGTCGACCCTGGTATACCAAATTGTTCCAATTTACTCTATTCCTTGCACGCCTTTCACCCTCCTGCATCTTCAGGCCCCGATCACTCAAAATCGTTTTCACTCCATCTTTCCACCTCCAATTTGGTCTCCCACTTCACCTCGTTCCCTCCACCTCCGACACATATATCCTCTTGGTCAATCTTTCCTCACTCATTCTCTCCACATGACCAAATCATTTCAAAACAACCTCTTCTGCTCTCTCAACCACACTCTTTTTATTACCACACATCTCTCTTACCCTTTCATTACTTACTCGATCAAACTACCTCACATCATATATTGTCCTTAAACATCTTATTTCCAGCACATCCACTCTCCTCCGCACAACTCTATCTATAGCCCACGCCTTGCAACCATATAACATTGTTGGAACCACTATTCCTTCAAACATACCCACTTTTGCTTTCCAAGATAACGTTCTCAACTTTCATACATTTTTCAACGCTCCCAGAACGTGCGCCCCCTCCCCCACCCTATGGTTCACTTCCGCTTTCATGGTTCCATCTGCTGCCAAATCCACTCCCAGATATCTAAAACACTTCACTTCCTCCAGTTTTCCTTCACTCAAACTTACCTCCCAATTGACTTGTCCCTCAACCCTACTGTACCTAATAACACACACACACACACACACACACACACATACATATATATATATATATTTCTTTTTTTGCTTTGTCGCTGTTTCCCGCGTTCGCGAGGTAGCGCAAGGAAACAGACAAAAGAAATGGCCCAACCCACCCCCATACATATGTATGTACATACGTCCACACACGCAAATATACATACCTACACAGCTTTCCATGGTTTACCCCAGACGCTTCACATGCCCTGATTCAATCCACTGACAGCACGTCAACCCCGGTATACCACATCGATCCAATTCACTCTATTCCTTGCCCTCCTTTCACCCTCCTGCATGTTCAGGCCCCGATAACACAAAATCTTTTTCACTCCATCTTTCCACCTCCAATTTGGTCTCCCACTTCTCCTCGTTCCCTCCACCTCCGACACATATATCCTCTTGGTCAATCATTCCTCACTCATTCTCTCCATGTGCCCAAACCATTTCAAAACACCCTCTTCTGCTCTCTCAACCACGCTCTCCTACCCTTACGTTACTTACTCGATCAAACCACCTCACACCACACATTGTCCTCAAACATCTCATTTCCAGCACATCCACCCTCCTGCGCACAACTCTATCCATAGCCCACGCCTCACAACCATACAACATTGTTGGAACCACTATTCCTTCAAACATACCCATTTTTGCTTTCCGAGATAATGTTCTCGACTTCCACACAAACTTCAAGGCACCCAGGATTTTCGCCCCCTCCCCCACCCTATGATCCACTTGGTTCTCAGTGAATGTAGGTTTGCGGCAGGGGTGTGTGATGTTTCCATGGTTGTTTAATTTGTTTATGGATGGGGTTGTTAGGGAGGTGAATGCAAGAGTTTTGGAAAGAGGGGCAAGTATGAAGTCTGTTGGGGATGAGAGAGCTTGGGAAGTGAGTCAGATGTTGTTCGCTGATGATACAGTGCTGGTGGCTGATTCATGTGAGAAACTGCAGAAGCTGGTGACTAAGTTTGGTAAAGTGTGTGAAAGAAGAAAGTTAAGAGTAAATGTGAATAAGTGCAAGGTTATTAGGTACAGTAGGGTTGAGGGTCAAGTCAATTGGGAGGTAAGTTTGAATGGAGAAAAACTGGAGGAAGTAAAGTGTTTTAGATATCTGGGAGTGGATCTGGCAGGAGATTTAACCATGGAAGCGGAAGTGGATCATAGGGTGGGGGAGGGGGCGAAAATTCTGGGAGCCTTGAAGAATGTGTGGAAGTTGAGAACATTATCTCGGAAAGCAAAAATGGGTATGTTTGAAGGAATAGTGGTTCCAACAATGTTGTATGGTTGCGAGGAGTGGGCTTTGGATAGAGTTGTGCGCAGGAGGATGGATGTGCTGGAAATGAGATGTTTGAGGACAATGTGTGGTGTGAGGTGGTTTGATCGAGTAAGTAACATAAGGGTAAGAGAGATGTGTGGAAATAAAAAAAGCGTGGTTGAGAGAGCAGAAGAGGGTGTTTTGAAATGGTTTGGGCACATGGAGAGAATGAGTGAGGAAAGATTGACCAAGAGGATATATGTGTCGGAGGTGGAGAGAACGAGGAGAAGTGGGAGACCAAATTGGAGGTGGAAAGATGGAGTAAAAAAGATTTTGTGTGATTGGGGCCTGAATATGCAGGAGGGTGAAAGGAGGGCAAGGAATAGAGTGAATTGGATCGATGTGGTATACTAGGGTTGACGTGCTGTCAGTGGGTTGAATCAGGGCATGTGAAGCGTCTGGGGTAAACCATGGAAAGCTGTGTAGGTATGTAAATTTGCGTGTGTGGACGTATGTATATACATGTGTATGGGGGTGGGTTGGGCCATTTCTTTCATCTGTTTCCTTGCGCTACCTCGCAAACGCGGGAGACAGCGACAAAGAAAAAAAATAATATATATATATATATATATATATATATATATATATTGAGTGGGAGATGTATAAAAGAAAGAGACAGGAGGTCAAGAGAAAGGTGCAAGAGGTGAAAAAGAGGGCAAATGAGAGTTGGTCTCCCACTTCTCGTTCCCTCCACCTCCGACACATATATCCTCTTGGTCAATCTTTCCTCACTCAATCTTTCCATGTGCCCAAACCATTTCAAAACACCCTCTTCTGCTCTCTCAACCATACTCTTTTTATTTCCACACATCTCTCTTACCCTTACATTACTTACTCGATCAAACTACCTCACACCACATATTGTCCTCAAACATCTCATTTCCAGCACATCTACCCTCCTGCTCTATCCATAGCCTACGCCTCACAACCATACAACATTGTTGGAACCACTATTCATTCAAACATAGCCATTTTTGCTTTCCGAGATAATGTTCTCGACTTCTACACATTCTTCAAGGCTCCGAGGATTTTTGCCCCCTTCCCCACCCTATGATTCACTTCCGCTTCCATGGTTCCATCCGCTGCCAGATCCACTCCCAGATATCTAAGACACTTTACTCCCTCCAGTTTTTCTCCATTCAAACTTACCTCCCAATTGACTTGACCCTCCACCCTACTGTCCCTAATAACCTTGCTCTTACTCACATTTACTCTTAACTTTCTTCTTTCACACACTACCAAACTCAGTCACCAGCTTCTGCAGTTTCATCAGCGAACAACAACTGACTCACTTTCCAAGCTCTCTCATCCACAACAGACTGCATACTTGCCCCTCTTTCCAAACCAAAACTCTTGCATTCACCTCCCTAACAACCCCATCCATAAACAAATCAAACAACCATGGAGACATCACACATCCCTGCCACAAACCTACATTCACTGAGAACCAATCACTTTCCTCTTTTCCTACACATACACATGTCTTACATCCTCGATAAAAACTTTTCACTGCTTCTAACAACTTGCCTCTCATACCATATATTCTTAGTACCTTCCACAGAGCAACTCTATCAACTCTATCATATGCCTTCTCCAGATCCATAAATGCTACATACAAATCCATTTGTTTTTCTAAGAATTTCTCACATACATTCTTCAAAGCAAACACCTGATCCACACATCCTCTACCACTTCTGAAACCACACTGCTCTTCCCCAATCTGATGCTCTGTACATGCCTTCACCCTCTCAATCAATACCCTCCCATATAATTTCCCAGGAATACTCAATAAACTTATACCTCTGTAATTTGAGCACTCACTCTTATCCCCTTTGCCTTTGTACAATGGCAGTATGCAAGCATTCCGCCAATCCTCAGGCACCTCACCATGAATCATACATACATTAAATAACCTTACCAACCAGTCAACAATACAGTCAGCCCTTTTTTAATAAATTCCACTGCAATACCATCCAAACATGCTGCCTTGCCGGCTTTCATCTTCCGCAAAGCTTTTACTACCTCTTCTCTGTTTATCAAATCATTTTCCCTAACCCTCTCACTTTGCACACCACCTCGACCAAAACACCCTATATCTGCCACTCTATCATCAAACACATTCAACAAACCTTCAAAATACTCACTCCATCTCCTTCTCACATCACCACTACTTGTTATCACCTGCCCATTAGCCCCTTTCACTGAAGTTCCCATTTGCTCCCTTGTCTTACGCACTTTATTTACCTCCTTCCAGAACATCTTTTCATTCTCCCTAAAATTTAATGGTACTCTCTCACCGCAACTCTCATTTGCCCTCCTTTTCACCTCTTGCACCTTTCTCTTGACCTCCTGTCTCTTTCTTTTATACATCTCCCACTCATTTGCATTTTTTCCCTGCAAAAATCGTCCAAATGCCTCTCTCGTCTCTTTCACTAATAATCTTACTTCTTCATCCCACCACTCACTACCCTTTCTAATCAACCCACCTCCCACGCTTCTCATGCCACAAGCATCTTTTGCGCATGCCATTACTGCTTCCCTAAATACATCCCATTCCTCCCCCACTCCCCTTACCTCCTTTGTTCTCACCTTTTTCCATTCTGTACTCAGCCTCTCCTGGTACTTCCTCACACAAGTCTCCTTCCCAAGCTCACTTACTCTCACCACTCTCTTCACCCTAACATTCTCTCTTCTTTTCTGAAAACTCATACAAATCTTCACCTTCGCCTCCACAAGATAATGATCAGACATCCCTCCAGTTGCACTTCTCAGCACATTAACATCCAAAAGTCTCTTTCGCGCGCCTGTCAATTAACACGTAACCCAATAACGCTCTCTGGCCATCTCTCCTACTTACATACGTATAATTATGTATATCTCGCTTTTTAAACCAGGTATTCCCAATCACCAGTCCTTTTTCAGCACATAAATCTACAAGCTCTTCACCATTTCCATTTACAACACTGAACACCCCATGTATACCAATTATTCCCTCAACTGCCACATTACTCACCTTTGCATTCAAATCACCCTTCTCTATAACCCGGTCTTGTGCATCAAAACCACTAACACACTCATTCAGCTGCTCCCAAAACACTTGACTCTCATGATCTTTCTTGTCATGCCCAGGTGCATATGCACCAATAATCACCTATCTCTTTCCATCAACTTTCAGTTTTACCCATATTAATCTAGAATTTACTTTCTTACATTCTATCACATACTCCCACAACTACTGTTTCAGGAGTAGTGCTACTCCTTCCCTTGCTCTTGTCCTCTCACTAACCCCTGACTTTACTCCCAAGACATTCCCAAACCACTATTCCCCTTTACCCTTGAGCTTCGTTTCACTCAGAGCTAAAACATCCAGGTTCCTTTCCTCAAATATACTACCTATCTCTCCTTCTTTCACATCTTGGTTACATCCACACACATTTAGACACCCCAATCTGAGCCTACGAGGAGGATGAGCACTCCCCGCGTGACTCCTTCTTCTGTTTCCTATTTTAGAAAGTTGAAATACAAGGAGGGGAGGATTTCTGGCCCCCCGCTCCCGTCCCCTCTAGTCACCTTCTACGACACGTGAGGAATGCGTGGGAAGTATTCTTTCTCCCCTATCCCTAGGGATAATATATATTATTATATTATTATTATACTTTGTCGCTGTCTCCCGCAAGGAAACAGACGAAAGAAATGGCCCAACCCCCCCCTCCATACACATGTATATACATACGTCCACACACGCAAATATACATACCTACACAGCTTTCCATGGTTTACCCCAGACGCTTCACATGCCTTGCTTCAATCCACTGACAGCACGTCAACCCCGGTATACCACATCGCTCCAATTCACTCTATTCCTTGCCCTCCTTTCACCCTCCTGCATGTTCAGGCCCCGATAACACAAAATCTTTTTCACTCCATCTTTCCACCTCCAATTTGGTCTTCCACTTCTCGTTCCCTCCACCTCCGACACATATATCCTCTTGGTCAATCTTTCCTCACTCATTCTCTCCATGTGCCCAAACCATTTCAAAACACCCTCTTCTGCTCTCTCAACCACGTTCTTTTTATTTCCACATCTCTCTTACCCTTACGTTACTTACTCGATCAAACCACCTCACACCACACATTGTCCTCAAACATCTCATTTCCAGCACATCCATCCTCCTGCACACAACTCTATCCATAGCCCACGCCTCGCAACCATACAACATTGTTGGAACCACTATTCCTTCAAACATACCCATTTTTGCTTTCCGAGATAATGGTCCACTTCTTCTCTTATCATGAAACTGGAATATTGGCTTATGATGTTTCTCAATTGTCTTCACTAAACAAAGTGCAACCATATCTTGGATACATGAGGGTAGGTAGTTGGTCATCCGCCATAATAAAGTCTTGACAGAGCAAAAGTTTATCTGGACCTCAAGTTTTCCAGTACATTTATGAAAAACACCTCTTTTGCTTTCCATCTCTATCACTTTGAAAAATGCTCCATTTGTTCACATTTCAATGAAAGAATACGCTTCAATATATCTATATATATAGTGGGAGACCAAATTGGAGGTGGAAAGATGGAGTGAAAAAGATTTTGTGTGATCGGGGCCTGAACATGCAGGAGGGTGAAAGGAGGGCAAGGAATAGAGTGAATTGGATCGATGTGGTATACCTGGGTTGACGTGCTGTCAGTGGATTGAATCAGGGCATGTGAAGCGTCTGGGGTAAACCATGGAAAGTTGTGTGGGGCCTGGATGTGGAAAAGGAGCTGTGGTTTCGGGCATTATTGCGTGGCAGCTAGAGACTGAGTGTGAACGAATGGGGCCTTTGTTGTCTTTTCCTAGTGCTACCTCGCACACATGAGTGGGGAAGGTGGATGGTATTCCATGTGTGGCGAGGTGGCGATGGGAGTGAATGGGGGCAGACAGTGTGAATTGTGTGCATGGGTATATATGTATGTGTCTGTGTATGTATATATATGTGTACACTGAGATGTATAGGTATGTATATTTGCATGTGTGGATGTATGTGTGTGTATACATTGTGTATGGGGGTGGGTTGGGCAAAATCTTTCGTCTGTTTCCTTGCGCTACCTCGCAAACGCGGGAGACAGCAACAAAGCAAAATAAATATAAAATAAATATATATATATAACATCTGCCATAATAAAGTCTTGACAGACTAAAAGTTTATCTGGACCTCAAGTTTTCCAGTACATTCATGAAAAACACCTTTTTGCTTTCCACCTCTATCACTTTGAAAAATGCTCCATTTGCTCACATTTCAATGAAAGAATACGCTTCAATATATATATTGAGACAGTGACAAAGTATAATAGAAAAATTATAAAAATATATATACGTCTATTCATCTATCTTATATATCATTCTTTGTTGCTGTCTCCCGCATTAGCGAGGTAGCGCAAGGAAACAGATGAAAGAATGGCCCGGCCCACCCACATACACATGTATACATATACACGTCCACACATGCACATATACATACCTATACATTTCAATGTATACAGAGATATACATACACAGACATATACATATATACACATGTACCAAATTCATACTTGCTGCCTTTGTTCATTCCCGTCGCCACCCTGCCACATATGAAATGACAACCCCCTCCCCCGCATGTGTGCGAGGTGGCATTAGGAAAAGACAACAAGGGAACCATGGAAATTGAAGTGAATCATAGGGTGGGGGAGGGGGCGAAAGTTCTGGGAGTGATGAAAAATGTGTGGAAGGCATAAACATTATCTCGGAAAGCAAAAATGGGTATGTTTTAAGGAATAGTGGTTTCGACAATGTTATATGGTTGTGAGGCGTGGGCTATAGATAGAGCTGTGCGGAGGAGGGTGGATGTGCTGAAAATGAGATGTTTGAGGATAATATGTGGTGTGAGGTGGTTTGACCAAGTAAGTAATGAAAGGGTAAGAGAGATGTGTGGTAATAAAAGAGTGTGGTTGAGAGAGCAGAGGGTGGTTTGAAATGGTTTGGTCACATGGAGAGAAAGAATCAGGAAAGATTGACAAAGAGGATAAATGTGTCAGAGGTGGAGGGAACAAGGAGAAGTGGGAGACCAAACTGGAGGTGGAAGGATGGAGTGAAAAAAGATTTTGAGTGATCGGGGCCTGAACATGCAGGAGGGTGAAAGGCGTGCAAGGAATAGAGTTGGAACGATGTGGTATACTGGGATCGATGTGCTGTCAATGGATTGAACCAGGGCATGTGAAGCGTCTGGGGTAAACCATGGAAAGTTTTGTGGGGCCTGGATTTTTAAAAAGAGCTGTGGTTTCAGTGCATTATACATGACAGTTAGAAACTGAGTGTGAACGAAGGTGGCCTCTGTTGTCTTTTCCTAGTGCTACCTCGTGCACATGCGGGGGGAGGGGGTTGTCATTTCAGGTGTGGTGGGGTGGCGACTGGAATGAATAAGGGCAGACAGTATGAATTATGTACATGTGTATATATGTATATGTCTGTGTGTGTATATATATGTATACGTTGAGATGTATAGGTATGTATATGTGTGTGTGTGGACGTGTATGTATATACATGTGTATGTGGGTGGGTTGGGCCATTCTTTCGTCTGTTTCCTTGCGCTACCTCGCTAACGTGGGAGACAGCGACAAAGTATGATAAATAAATAGATATAGATACTTCTCTTATTTGATCATAATAGCTTTTATATATACAAAATGTACAAAAATACATTCATACATATGACAGCAAAAACTTACAAAATACAGTACATCTTAAAAAGAAACACCTTGAGCTAAAAAATTCTGAATTTAAAGAAAAAAAATGTTCTCAAGCAAACTGTCCCTTTAATTCAAGAGATTCTGTAGAATTCCAAGGAATTAAAAATCTCTAATCCCTTTTATGGTGAGGTTTATGCCTCTCAAATCTCACTAACAACCTTTTAGTAATTGTGGCCTGCAGCTCATGTCTGGGTTCATCTACCAATCAACAACTTCCAAAGGTATAAGAAGAAAGGGTAGGATACAAAAACTTGGAAAGTTTGCTTGCAGGGTACTGCCCACAAGAGAAACAATTTTGCATTCTTCAAAACTGACTGTTATTGCCAGGGATGTTTTGCCCTGCAAGTCTAGGAGCATGAAAACAAGGAGGAGGAATATACAAGAATTCTTAGCTGAGAAAACTATGGAAAAAACAATTTCCTCAAAGGCATTAGCTGGCATATTAGCAAATCTCTACCTCAAAAGTGGCAAGACCAGTGCCATACAAGGATGACCCTCTATGTCTGGGGTAAGGTATTGTTGAACAAGTGTTGAGGAATGCCAAAGACCTTCACCAAAGAAAGGCTTCTTGGAAAGACCAGAGAGGAAAAGTACATTTCTGACATCATGAGCTCTATAATAAAGATAATGTTGAGTCACCTGAACCAGTCTTAATCCAAGATGAGAAGAACCTTGCTGAGTAGGTCTCCATGCTTTCTGGATGAACAAAAAAGTGGTGTTCCCTTCGAAGACACTCCTGGGGCAGGAGGTGATCAAGTACATATGCTCTACTTGGGCACACTATATGACAGCCAGAGAGTGGATGTGAGCTAATGAGGCTGTTCTTTGTCTGTACCTGGCCCCACCTAGCTATGTGGGAAACTGTGAAAAAGTAAAGAAAATATAAACATAGATAGGTGTCACTAAGCTCCACTTGCATGAGGTTACACCATGTGTGAAAAGTCTCCTTTGGCAAGGCTTACCATCACAAGATAACAAAAAATTACAGTCACATTTATGAACCTCCTGCTTCATGGGAGTCCATTCGGTCCCTGGTATCAAGATGGAGCTGCAAACTTTATCTATCTATATCTCTGACACCTGTTTCAATCAGTACTCCCTCAAAGGGGTGGCCACAGCAGCAGGTTTTCCATAACTAAAGAACTGCAAAGCCACCTCCTAGCCTGCAGTGCCTCACCCTTAACAGGCCATTGGAAGAAGACAAGTCCAGTAGAATATTTGCAGAGGCCTCTACTTCTATCTAATGGTCCTCTTAACAACTACTTCCACATGATAATCCTGCCTGGATACTCCCATCCACCACTTCTGTCTACTACTCCTACCATTTTGCCAAAAGGCAGGGCTTGCACACAGTGCTCACTGAAGAAAAAATCTCGTTATGAAGAATGAGTTGTGTGAGTTAAAAGTTGTCAAGTGTAACATATGACAAGGAGAGATTTTAAGTTTGTGGACAAAATGCTAGTAGTCCATATGTCAATGAGGCAGAAAGAAAAGACTGCTACCTATGTCAGAGGAATGCAAATTGACTACTAAAGTGTGCTGGCTCACTATGCAGATGTCATTAACCCTCCTGACACCTAGACAGATAGTACTGGTAATATACCTCCCTGGTCACTGGCTGCCTACGAACTACTACTTACAGAAGTCTCTGGAAAAGGGATCCTGGGGTAACAACAGGACCCTCTCAGAAATGGTCCAAAGGCAATGAATAATAATAACAATAACTATCATAATCATAATTATCATAATAATTATCCCTGGGGATAGGGGAGAAAGAATACTTCCCACGTATTCCCTGCGTGTCGTAGAAGGCGACTAAAAGGGAAGGGAGCGGGGGGCTGGAAATCTTCCCCTCTCATTTTTTTTTTTTTTTTAGTTTTCCAAAGGAAGGAACAGAGAAGGGGGCCGGGTGAGGATGTTTCCTCAGAGGCCCAGTCCTCTGTTCTTAAAGCTACCTCGCTGAGGCGGGAAATGGCGAATAGTATGAAAGAAAGAAAAAAAAAATTATCATAAAATCAATGAGCATAAAAAGTTGAACCTTTTTGCTGTTTTATGTGAGAATGAGATAGCACCATGAACAAATGAAGAACTGTCACATTTGCTCGCATCCACTCTCTAGTTGTCATATATAATGCACCAAAACGAGAGGCACCTATCTACAACCAAGTCCCAAACACCTTTCTGTGGTTTCCCCTGAGCACTTCATATGCCCTAGATCAGTCCACTGACAGCATATCATTCCCTTTACATCAAACACTCCAATCTGCTACATTCCATACATGCATCACTCCCTCCTGCAAGTTCAGGCTTCAAACACTTGCAGCACCTTTCACTCCAGCCTTTCACCTCCTCAGTTTCCCCCTTTCCTTACTTCCAATATGCATACCCTCTTAGTCATCATCTCCTCATTTAATCTTTCCACGTATCCAAATAATATCAGTACACCCTCCTCACCTCTTTCATACATTCTTCTCTCACTACCCTACCTCTCTCTTACCCTATCACGTATTCAATCAACCCTCCTCACACCACATACTGCCCTCAAACATTTAATTTCAACACATCAAATCTCATCCATACTATCTTTGGGCCACACCTCGTATCCATTCAACAATGTCATGACGGCAATATCAAATATACCAATCTGTGATCTCACAGACAATGATCTCTCTTTCCACACACTCCTCAATGCATCTAGGATTTTAGCCTCCTCACACACACGCACACACCCATGGTTCACTTTAGCCTCCATCATTCCATATGCTACCATTTTTCTGATAGGTAGCAGCTCAAGGAGAGTGAAAACCAAAGAGGAAAGAGGCTACTTTTAAATCAAACCAAGGCTTTAGTTTGCTATATCTTTATTTAATATAAAGAATTAAACCTCTTTCGACTTAGCGTTCACCTTTAAAACCTCAAATTATATGTTAAGGAAAATTTGATGTTCTTCAGAGACACAAACAAACTAGGTAAGTTACAAAAAGCCAACAAAAGATGCTCCAGAAGGCTCTGCTGAGAAGGATAGGTTTTCCCAACACATGAGGGGGTCCTGTTCTCCACATGTCATAGTGCAGCAATGGCCAAGATGTGGGACTCCAGGAACAGTGGAAAAAATAATTCCAACCTGCCCATTGTGAACTGGGGGTCATTTTTATCTACAAGAAGCTCCCAATTATCTGAAGCTAGTGAGGTAGTCTCTGGAAAAAAAGGAAAAATTCTCCTTCTCTCAGGAGTGAACTGCAGGTGCCTCTTGTTTACTAAAATGTCAGTCAAAGTCAATCAAGAAAACATACACAATAGGAGGCTTGACTGACTGGCACCTGACCCTGATCTGCACAACAGTGGGGCATGAATCAGCATCATCACTCTAGGACTATACCATTCTAGTCTCTACCTGTATACTGTCTCCGTAAGGGTCTTATACACAAACACCTCAAATGGGAAAGAAGGGAACTACAACACATCCAAGTTCCAATGAAGGTAGGGTGGGGAGAGAGGGAGGAAAAAACACCATCACAGAAAATGATAACACTTCAATAAATTGATAACAGTACTAAACATCTAAAAACTAATTCACTGTACAAATATACACCAAACTCTAAGTTAATTATAGAAGGTAAGGCAGAAGAAACCAGACAGATAAAAGGAAGGCCAGGAGACTGTCTGTACTGTCTGGGGATTAGAGAATTATGAGAAGATCAGTATATCAGCTGGCTGGACAATAGCATTACCACCACGGGAAAGTTGCCTAATGGCAGAGGGATCTAAACCAAATTTTTATGCTGCAAGTACAGAAAGGCAGTTTGTGAGTCATGAAAGGCTTAAACCTCACCAGAAAGCAGGAGGTTAAAGGTTTTTAATCCTTACAGATCTAGACAATCTCTCAAGCTCACATGAAAGAGTGACCCAAAAGAGAAATTATCTATATCAAACCAGTATGGATATGGAACCACATAACATACATATAATATTCTTCACTCAATCCAAAATATATGACAATGAAACATACCATCCAAGATCTACTTTGGCTTGAGGTTTGCAAACACCTTATTGCATCTCAGTTGCAACGTTAAGTCATAAATAAAGTCTCTGATGTAACTATCCTTCTCTGATTTTTTGGTATCAAATATAACAACAATGGTAATTCTGGGCTCAACTCGACACAAGAAATATGTTGATCCAACCTGAAATAACAATAAATTTCTGTAGATTCTAATCTTCCAAATTATCTACATGTGTCTATGTGATTTCTAATATTCATGTCTCTGTGTGAAGTCAAAGTTGAATGATAAATGCAAAGTCTCCATCCAACACTTGTCATTAAAGATAAATACGTTTAAAAAAAGATCTTCTGCTGTATCACCTGGAAGAATCTGTCACTTCAAGAAAGAAAAACTTGTGACTGTGCATGTGTCTACAGAAAATGAGTCTGCATCTGTATGCTTATCAGAAGTTCAAAACTCACATTTCTTGCTCTTTTCTAAGACTATTGAGACCATTATTCACATCAATTTTTGCATCAATTGTTAACTTACAACAGAATTATTAGCAAAACAATTCTAAAGAACTGTGATTCAACAAATAATTACTTTTCATATGCAAAAAATCATTCTAACCTTTCATTGCATAATATAACTGTGGTCACTAACAATTTACTTACCTTTTCTTATGTAAATCGACTTTGCTCAATGGCTGTCAAAAATCTTTTCCCTCTTCTGTGAAAAGCAACAACTCTCTCTGTTATGAATCAATGGCCAGACATTTCCTGTCCTGACATCTGTGGTAATCACAGAAATAAGATCTATCTTCACCTGGAATCACTTACCTCCCTTTCTTTCGACACATACACACAAACCCTATTCTCTTCATAATGAAGAGAAAATCCTTGCTGCTTCAAGCACATTTCCTAACAAGCCATATATTCATAATACCTTCCACAAAGCATTCCTATCAACCTTTTCATACACTTCCACCAGATCCATAAATGCCACATACAAATCATCCTTTTTTTTCTATAAGAATTCATTACAAAGATGTTTCAAACAACCAATCCACACACCCTATACCACTCCTGAAGCCACATTGTTCCCCCTCAATCTGATGCCCTCCACCACTTTCATACAACTTACCGTCCCCATTGCCTTTATACACTGGAAATATAGACATTCTTTGAATTCTCAGGATTTTAGCCTTCAACCATACATACAATGAAAATCCTTTCCAACCAATCAACAACACTGTTACCCTTTTTCTTGAGAAACTGAAGTGCAATCCCATCCACTCGAAATGCAAGGCTTTAACCATCTCTCCTCTTTTCACCAAACCACTTGCTATGAAACTTCCACCTCAATACCTCTATATCTCAAACACCCCATAGCCTTCAGAATACTCATTTTGTCTACTCTTCACTACCTTCTGTCTGTTGTCTGTTACTGATGTGAGGAGTGAATGTCAATGTCATGTGTGTGTTGAGCATGACAACTCGACCAAATGGTGTTTTGCTCTGAAAGAGTGATTGCCATTCAAGGTGCCTTATGGGTGTAAGCTGGATTCATGTCTGTTTAGTGTTACAAAAGGGGATGAAGACTCCAGGAAGTTGCAGACTTTCTATTCTGGGTGAACCAGTTTCAACTTTGTTATGTAACATGCAAATTAGTTGCTACTGAGGTGTCAGGGTGTTCTGATATGATTACGAGGCCATCTACATATGAGAGTTCCTCCATATTGGGGTAGGCTGGAAGTAGTAGGAGGTTATGTAAGAAGTAAGTAAAGAGGGAGAGAGAGTGATATGCTCCTTGGGGAACTCCACTATGGAGTGTAAGAGTTTTAAAGGTACATCCTTTGTCAGAGACTTTGGCATGGAGGCTGGCTATATCTAACTATTCATCTATCTACCTATCAATATCTCTCTACCTAAATGGGAGGGTACTGATTGAGAGGGTGAAAGTATGTACAGAGCATCAGATTGGGGAAGAGCAGTGTGGTTTCAGAAGTGGTAGAGGATGTAAGGATCAGGTGTATGCTTTGAAGAACGTAAGTGAGAAATACTTAGAAAAACAGATGGATCTGTATGTAGCATTTATGGATCTGAAGAAGGCATATGATACAGTTGATAGAGATGCTCTATGGAAGGTATTAAGAATATATGGTGTGGGAGGTAAGTTGTTAGAGTCAGTGAAAAGTTTATATCGAGGATGTAAGGCATATGTAAGAGTAGGAAGAGAGGAAAGTGATTGGTTCCCAGTGAATGTTGGTTTGCGGCAGGGGTGCATGATGTCTCCATGGTTGTTTAATTTGTTATGGATGGGGTTGTTAGGGAGGTGAATGCAAGAGATTTGGAGAGAGGAGCAAGTATGCAGTCTGTTGTAGATGAGAAGGCTTGGGAAGTGAGTCAGTTGTTATTTGCTGATGATACAGTGCTGGTGGCTGATTTGGGTGAGAAACTGCAGAAGCTGGTGACTCAGTTTGGTAGAGAGTGTGAAAGAAGAAAGCCGAGAGTAAATGTGAATTAGAGCAAGGTTATTAGGTTCAGTAGGGTTGAGGGACAAGTCAATTGGCAGGGAAGTTTCTATGGAGAAATACCGGAGGAAGTGAAGTGTTTTAGATATCTGGGAGTGGATTAAGCAGCAGATGGAACCATGGAAACGGAAGTGAGTCAAAGGGTGGGGAAAGGGCGAAGGTTCTGGAAGTGTTGAAGAATGTGTGGAAAGTGAGAACGTTATCTCGGAGAGCGAAATTGGTTATGTTTGAAGGAATAGTGGTTCCAACAATGTAATATGGTTGTAAGGCACGGGCTATAAATAGGGTTGTGCAGAGGAGGGTGGATGTGTTGGAAATGAGATGTTTGAGGACAATATGTGGTGTGAGGTGGTTTGATCAAGTAAGTAATGAAAGGGTTAGAGAGATGTGTGGAAATAAGAAAAAAGGGTGGTTGAGAGAGCAGAAGAGAGTGTAATGAAATGGTTTGGACACATGGAGAGAATGAGTGAGGAAAGATTGACAAAGAGGATATATGTGTCAGAGGTGTAGGGAATGAGAAGTGGGAGACCCAATTGGAGGTGGAAGGATGGAGTGAAAAAGATTTTGAGTGACTGGGCCTGAACGTAGAGAAGGGTGAGAGGCGGGCAAGGAATGGAGTGCATTGGAACAATGTGGTATACCAGGGTTGATGAGCTGTCAATGGATTGGACCAAGGCATGTGAAGTGTCTGGGGTAAACCATGGAAAGTTTTGTGGGGCCTGGATGTGGAAAGGGAGCTGTGGTTTTGGTACATTATACATGACAAAGTATACTAGAGTAGATAATATATTTACTCATTTAGTTATCATACTTTAACGTTGTCTCCCATGTTAGCGAGGTAGAGCAAGGAAACACATGAAAGAATGGCCCAACCCACCCACATACACATGTATATACATACACTTCCACACACACACATATACATACATATACATCTCAACGTATACATATATATACACACACAGACATATACATATATACACATGTACATAATTCACACAGTCGCCACCCCGCCACACATGAAATAACAACCCATCCCCCCAAATGTGCGCGAGGTAGCACTAGAAGAAGACAACAAAGGCCACATTCGTTCAAACTCAGTCTCCAGCTGTCATGTATAATGCACTGAAACCACAGCTCCCTTTCCACATCCACGCCCTAAAAGACTTTCCATGGTTTACCCCAGATGCTTCACATGCCCTGGTTCAATCCACTGACAGCACATCGACCCCAGTATAACACATCATTCCAATTCACTCTATTCCTTGCACGCCTTTCACCCTCCTGCATGTTCAGGCCCAGATCACTCAAAATCTTTTTCACTCCGTCTTTCCACCTCCAATTTGGTCTCCCACTTCTCCTTGTTCCCTCCACCTCTGACACATATATCCTCTTTGTCAATCTTTCCTCACTCATTCTCTCCATGTGACCAAACCATTTCAAAACACCCTCTTCTGCTCTCTCAACCACACTCTTTTTATTACCACACATCTCTCTTACCCTTCAATTACTTATTCGATCAAACCACCTCACACCACATACTGTCCTCAAATATCTTATTTCCAGCACATCTACCCTCCTCCGCACAACTCTATTCATAGCCCATGCCTCGCAACCACATAACATTGTCGGAACCACTATTCCTTCAAACATACCCATTTTTGCTTCCTGAGATAATGTTCTTGCCTTCCACACATTTTTCAACAGTCCCAGAACTTTCGCCCCCTCCCCTACCCTATGACTCACTTCTGCTTCCATGGTTCCATCCACTGCCAAATCCACTCCCAGATTTCTAAAACACTTCACCTCCTCCAGTTTTTCTCCATTCAAACTTACCTCCCAATTGACTTGTCCCTCAACCGTACTGTACCTAATAACCTTGATCTTATTTACATTTACTCTCAGCTTTCTTCTTTCACACACTTTACCAAACTCAGTCACCAACTTCTGCAGTTTCTCACCCGAATCAGCCACCAGCACGATATCATCAGCGAATAACAACCGACTCACTCCCCAAGCTCTCTCATCCACAACAGACTGCATACTTGCCCCTCTCTCCAAAACTCTTGCATTCACCTCCCTAGCAAATCCATAAATAAACAAATTAAACAACACTAAAGACATAATGCACCCCTGCCGCAAACCAACATTCACTGAGAACCAATCTCTTTCCTCTCTTCCTACTCATAAACATGCCTTACATCCTCGATAAAAACTTTTCACTGCTTCTAACAACTTGCCTCCCACACCATATATTCTTAATACCTTCCACAGAGCATCTCTATCAATTGTATCATGTGCCTTCTCCAGATCCATAAATGCTACACACAAATCCATTTGCTTTTCTAAGTATTTCTCACACACATTCTTCAAAGCAAACACCTGATCCACACATCCTCTACTACTTCTGAAAAAAACACTGCTCTTCCCCAATCTGATGCTCTGTATATGCCTTCACCCTCTCAGTCAATAACCTCCCATATAATTTCCCAGGAATACTCAACAAACTTATACCTCTATAATTTGAGCACTCACCTTTATCCCCTTTGCCTTTGTACAATGGCACTATGCAAGCATTCCAACAATCTTCAGACACCTTACCATGAGTCATACATACATTAAATAACCTTACCAACCAGTCAACAACACAGTCACCCCCTTCTTTAATATATTCCACTGCAATACCATCCAAACCTGCTGCTTGATGGCTTTCATCTTCTGCAAAGCTTCTACTACCTCTTCTCTGTTTACCAAATCATTCTCCCTCACCCTCTCACTTTGCACACCACCTCGACCAAAACATCCTATATCTGCCACTCTATCATCAAACACATCACCACTACATGTTATCACCTCCCAATTAGCCCCCTTCACTGATGTTCCCATTTGCTCCCTTGTCTGATGCACTTCATTTACCTCCTTCCAAAACATCTTTTTATTCTTCCTAAAATTTAATGACACTCTCTCACCCCAACTCTCATTTGCCCTCTTTTCCACCTCTTATACCTTTCTCTTGACCTCCTGCCTCTTTCTTTTAAACATCTCCCACTCATTTACATTATTTCCCAGCAAAAATCATCCAAATGCCTCTCTCTTCTCTTTCACTAATAATCTTACTTCTTCATCCCACCACTCACTACCCTTTCTAATCTGTCCACCTCCTATGCTTCTCATGCTACAAGCTTCTTTTATGCAAGCCATCACTGCTTCCCTAAATACATCCCATTCCTTCCCCACTCCCCTTACGTCCTTTGCTCTCACCTTTTTCCATTCTCTCAGTCTCTCCTGGTACTTCCTCACACAAGCCTCCTTTCCAAGCTCACTTACTCTCACTACTCTCTTCACCCCAACAGTCTCTCTTCTTTTCTGAGAACCTCTACAAATCTTCACCATCACCTCCACAAGATAATGATCAGACATCCCTCCAGTTGCACCACTCAGCACATTAACATCCAAATGTCTCTCTTTCGCGTGGCTATCAGTTAACACATAATCCAATAACACTCTCTGGCCATCTCTCCTACTTACATAGGTATATTTATGTATATCTCTCTTTTTAAACCAGGTATTCCCAATCATCAGTCCTTTTTCAGCGCACAAATCTACAAGCTCTTCACCATTTCCATTTACAACACTAAACACCCCATTTACACCAATTATTTCCTCAACAGCCACATTAATCACCTTTGCATTCAAATCACCCATCACTATAACCCAGTCTCGTGCATCAAAACTACGAACACACTCTTCAGCTACTCCCAAAACACTTGCCTCTCATGATCTTTCTTCTCATGCCCAGGTGCATATACACCAGTAATCACCCATCTCTCTCCATCCACTTTCAGTTTTACCTATATCAATCTAGAGTTTACTTTCTTACACTCTATCACATACTCCTACTACTCCTGTTTCAGGATTAGTGCTACTCCTTCCCTTGCTCTTGTCACCTCACCAACCCCTGACTTTACTCCCAAGACATTCCCAAACCACTCTTCCCCTTTACCCTTGAGCTTCGTTTCACTCAGAGCCAGATCATCCAGGTTCCTTTCCTCATACATACTACCTATCTCTCCTTTTTTCTTATCTTGGTTACATCCACACACATTTAGACACCCAAATCTGAGCCTTCGAGGAGGATGAGCACTCCCCGCGTGACTCCTTCTGTTTCCCCTTTTAGAAAATTAAAATAAAGGAGGGAAGGTTTTCTAGCCCCCAGCTCCCGTACCCTTTAGTCGCCTTCTACGACAAGTGAGGAATGCGTGGGAAGTATTCTTTTTCCCTATCCCCAAGGATATACATACATAGACATTTATTTATTTATTTTGCTTTGTCGCTGTCTCCCGCGTTTGTGAGGTAGTGCAAGGAAACAGACGAAAGAAATGGCCCAACCCACCCCCAAACACATGTATATACATACATGTCCCCACACGCAAATATACATACCCATACATCTCAATGTACACATATATATACACATATATAGACACATACATATATATACATGTACATATTCATATATCCTGCCTGCACCCATTCCTGCCGCCACCCTGCCACACATGAAATGACACCCTCCACCCCCTGCATGTGCGCGAGGTCGAACAGGAAACGACAACAAAGGCCACATTTGTTCAGACTCAGTCTCTAGCTGTCATAAGTAATGTACCAAAACCACAGCTCCCTTTCCACATCCAGGCCCCAGAAACTTTTCATGGTTTAGCCCAGATGCTTCACATACCCTGGTTCAATCCATTGACAGCACATCGACCCCGGTATACCACATCGTTCCAATTCACTCTATTCCTTGCATGCCTTTCACCCTCCTGTATGTTCAAGGCCCAATCGCTCAAAATCTTTTTCACTCCATCCATATGTGTTATCCCTGGGGATAGGGGAGAAAGAATACTTCCCATGCATTTCCCGCTTGTCGTAGAAGGCAACTAAAGGGGACAGGAGCGGGGGCCTAGAAACCCTCCCTTCCTTGAATTTTTACTTTCTAAAAGGGGAAACAGAAGGGGTCATGTGGGGAGTGGTCATCCTCCTTGAAAGCTCAGATTGGGGTGTCTAAATGTGTGGATGTACCCAAGATGAGAAAAAAGGAGAGACAGGTGGTATGTTTGAGGAAAGGAACCTGGATGTTTTGGCTCTGAGTGAAACGAAGCCTAAAGGTAAAGGGGAAGAGTGGTTTGGGAATGTCTTGGGAGTAAAGTCGGGGTGGTGAGAGGACAAGAGCAGAGGAAGGAGTAGCACTACTCCTGAAACAAGAGTTGTGGGAGTATATGATAGAGTGTAAGAAAGTAAACTCTAGATTGATAAGGGTAAAACTGAAAGTGGATGGAGAGAGATGGGTGATTATTAGTGCCTATGCACCTGGGCACGAGAAGAAAGATCATGAGAGGCAAGTGTTTTGGAAGCAGCTGAGTGAGTGTGTTAGCAGTTTTAATGCACGAGACCGGGTTACAGTGATGGGTGATTTGAATGCAAAGGTGGCAGTTGAGGAAAAAATTGGTGTACATGGGGAGTTTTATGTTGTAAATGGAAATGGTAAAGAGCTTGTAGATTTGTGAGCTGAAAAAGGACTGGTGATTGGGAATACCTGGTTTAAAAAGAGAGATATACATAAGTTTATGTATGTAAGTAGGAGAGATGGCTAGAGAGCGTTATTGGATTACATGTTAATTGATAGGGGCATGAAAGAGAGAGTTTTGGATGTTAATGTGCTGAGAGGTGCAAGTGGAGGGATGTCTGATCATTATCTCGTGGAGTTGAAGGCGAAGATTTGTAGAGGTTTTCAGAAAAGAAGAGAGAATGTTGGGGTGAAGAGAGTGGTGTGAGTAAGTGAGCTTGGGAAGGAGGCTTGTGTGAGGAAGTACCAGAAGAGACTGAGAGGAGAATGGAAAAAGGTGAGAGCAAAGGACGTAAGGGGAGTGGGATAGGAATGAATGTATTTAGGGAAGCAGTGATGGCTTGTGCAAAAGATGCTTGGGGCATGAGATGAATGGGAAGTGGGCAGATTAGAAAGAGTAGTGAGTGGTGGAATGAAAAAGTAATATTATTAGTGAAAGAGAAGAGAGAGGCATTTGGACGATTTTTGCAAGGAAATAATGCAAATGAGTGGGAGATGTATAAAAGAAAGAGGCAGGAGGTCAAGAGAAAGGTACAAGAGGTGAAAGAGAGGGCAAATGAGAGTTAGGGTGAGAGTGTATCATTAAATTTTAGGGAGAATAAAAAGATGTTTTGGAAGGAGGTAAATAAAGTGAGTAAGACGAGAACAAATGGGAACATCGGAGAAGGGGGCTGGTTCAATCCATTGACGGCATGTCGACCCTGGTAAACCCCATCGTTCCAATTCACTTTATTCCTTGCATGCCTTTCACCCTCCTGCATGTTCAGGCCCTGATCACTCAAAATATTTTTCACTCCATCGTTCCACCTCCAATTTGGTCTCTCACTTCTTGTTTCCTCCACCTCTGACACATATATTCTCTTTGTCAATCTTTCCTCACTCATTCTCTCCATGTGACCAAACCATTTCAATACACCATCTTCTGCTCTCTCAACAACACTCTTTTTATTTCCATACATCTCTCTTACCCTTTCATTACTTACTCGATCAAACCACCTCACATGTCATATTGTCCTCAAACACCTCATTTCCAACATATCCACCCTCCTCCGCACAACCCTATCTATAGCCCATGCCTTGCAACCATATAACATTGTTGAGAAAGATGGGAGGTGGGAAGATTAGAAAAGGTAGTGAATGGTGGGACAAAGAAGTAAGGTTGTTCGCGAAAGAGAAAAGAGAGGAGTTTGAACGATACTTGTAGGGAAGTTGTGCAAATGACAGGGAGATGTACAAAACAAAGTGGCAGGAGGTAAAGAGAAAGGTGCAAGGGTTGAAAAAGATGGGAAATGAGAGCTGGGGTGAGAGAGTATTACTAAATTTTAGGGAGAATAAAAAGATATTTAGGAATGAGGCAAAGTAACATGCATAAGACAAGAGAATAAATAGGAACATTGGTGAAGAGGACAAGTGGGGAAGTGATAACAGGTGGTGATGAAGTGAAGAGATGTAATGAGCATTTTGAAGGTTTGCTGAATGTGTTTGATGAAAGAGTGGCAGATATGGGTGTTTTGGTTGGGGTGGTGTGTGAAGTGAGAGGGTCAGTGAGAATAGTTTGGAAAAGAGAAGAGGTAGTGAAAGCTTTGCGGAAGATGAAATCTGGCAAGACTGCAGGTTTGGATGGTGTTGCAGTGGAACTTATTGAAAAAGGGGATGAAAGTGATGTTGATTGGTTGATAAGGATATTCACATTATGTATTGACCATGGTGAAGTGCCTGAGGATTGGCGGAATGCAGCCATAGTGCCACTGTACAAAGGCAAAGGGGATAAAAGTGAGTGTTCAAACTACAGAGGCATGAGTTTGTAGAGCATTCCTGGGAAATTATATGGGAAGGTACTGATTGAGAGGGTTAAGGCATGTACAGAGCATCAGATTGGGGAAGAGTAGTGTGGTTTCCAAAGTGGTAGAGGATCTGTGGATCAGGTGTTTGCTTTGAAGAATGTATGTGAGAAATACTTTGGGAAACAGATGGATTTGTATATAGCATTCAAGGATCTGGAGAAGGCATATGATAGGGTTGACAGATATGCTTTGTGGAAGGTTTTCAAAGTATATGGTGAGGGAAGTAAGGTGTTAGAAGCAGTGAAAAGTTTTTACCAAGGATGTAAGGCATGTGTACAAGTAGGAAGAGAGGAGTGATTGGTTCCCAGTAAATGTTGGTCTGTGGCACAGGTGTGAGATGTCTCCATGGTTGTTTAATTTGTTTATGGATAGGGTGATTAGGGAGGAAAATGCAAGAGTTTTGGAGAGAGGCACGAGTATGCAGTCTGTTGGGGATGAGAGGGCCTGGGAAGTGAGTTTGTTGTTGTTTGCCAATGATACAGCTCTAGTGGCTGATTCATGAGGGAAACTAAAGAAGTTGGTGACTGAGTTTGGAAAGGTGTGTGAAAGGAGAAAGTTGAGTAAATGCGAATAAGAGCAAGGTTATTATGTTCAGTAGGGATGAGGGACAAATGAATTGGGATGTAAGTTTGAATGGAGAAAAACTGGAGGAAGTGAAGTGTTTTAGATATCTGGGAGTGGACTTAGCAGCAGATGGAACCATGGAAGCAGAAGTGAGTCACAGGGTGGGGGAGGGGCCGAAGGTTCTGGGAGTGATGAAGAATGTGTGGAAGGAGAAAACGTTATCTCAAAGAGCAAAAATGGGTATGTTTGAAGGAATGGTAGTTCCTACAATATGATATGGATGTGACACATGGGTTATTTGATAAGTTTGTATGGAGGAGGACGGGTATGTTGGAAATGAAATGTCTGGGGACAATATGTGGTGTGAGGTGGCTTGATCGAGTAAGTAATGAAAGGGTAAGAGAGATGTGTGGGAATAGAAAGAGTCTGGCTGAGAGAGCAGAGGGTGTGTTGAAATGTCCTGGACATAATGAGAGAATGAGTGAGGAAACATTGACAAAAGGGTAAGAGAGATGTGTGGGAATAGAAAGAGTCTGGCTGAGAGAGCAGAGGGTGTGTTGAAATGTCCTGGACATAATGATAGAATGAGTGAGGAAACATTGACAAAAGGGTAAGAGAGATGTGTGGGAATAGAAAGAGTCTGGCTGAGAGAGCAGAGGGTGTGTTGAAATGTCCTGGACATAATGAGAGAATGAGTGAGGAAACATTGACAAAAGGGTAAGAGAGATGTGTGGGAATAGAAAGAGTCTGGCTGAGAGAGCAGAGGGTGTGTTGAAATGTCCTGGACATAATGAGAGAATGAGTGAGGAAACATTGACAAAGAGGATACATGCATCAGAGGTGGAAGGAACAAGGAGAAGTGGGAGACCTAATTGGAGGCGGAAGGATGGAGTGAAAAAGAATTTGAGCGATCGGGGCCTGAACTTACAGGAGGGTGAGAGGCAGGCAAGGAATAGAGTGAATTAGAATGATGTGGTATACTGGGGTCAGTGTGCTGTCACTGGACTGAACCAGGGCATGTGAAGTGTCTGGGGTAGACCATGGAGAGGTCTGTGGGGCCTGGATGTGGAGAGGAAGCTGCAGTTTCAGTGCATTACACATGACAGCTAATGACTGAGTGTGAATGAATGTAGCCTTTCTTTGTCTGTCTTCCTGGCACTAGCTTCCTGAAGGGGGGGTCGCAATGCTGTTTCCTGTGGGGAAGGGAAACGACAGGAATGGATAAAGGCAAGCAAGTATGAATATATGCATGTGTATATATGAGTATGTCTATGTATGTTTATGTATATGTATGCATATGGTGATATGTTTATGTATTCATATGTGCGTATATGGGTGTTTATGTATATATATGTGTATATGAGTATTGTGTGACAGAGTTAGTGGTGTGGGCACTAAAGCAGTCAGCTCTCAGGAGCAAAAACCAAAGTAATACCTATAGAAAAGGAAAAGTGAACCAACACTGTGGCATAGGGCAAGGGATCAAGTTTTGAATGTTAGCCTGGGACAGTTTATAAGGCGAACCACTTTTGAAACAACTCTGACAAGTAAGGATGCAGAGCTAGAACCACCCTAAAAAGTGAAAGCAGTATTCTATACAAGGATGATTTAATCCCCTGTATAAACAAAGAAACTGTTCAAAAAAAGTTTAGACATCTAAACAGGACACCAAGTTTCTTAAAGACAAACTTAGCTATTCCTGTAACATGGGGTTTCCAAGAAAGAGTGGATGTTACAGTCATACCAAGTATGTTTATTGAGTCAAGAGGTGGAATAATAGAACTGTCAAGGGATTGGAGGCATTAAACTTAACAATATTCTGAGTACTTGACTGAGATATCCTGTCCAAGTCTGAGTGTATTGATGAAGCTGTGTCAGGTGAGATGCAGACTGAGTGAGAGGAGAGAGAGCAGAATTGAAGGATGTGAATGAATGCAGTGTTAAGCTGTCAGTGTATGAGTGCATTTTATCATTTGGGGAGGAAATGGTTGAAAAAAAGGAGAAAAAGTGTAGGGGACAGGAAAGAACCTTGAGGGACACTAATGTTGATGGAGAAAAGAGGGGAGGCTGATCCATCAATAACCACAGAGATAGATTGGTAAGAGAGGAAGCTGAATATGAAGGAGCAAAGTGAGGAAGGGAAGCCAAAAGAGGAGAGCTTAGAGATGAGATCCCAATGCCATAATCCATCAAAAGCTTTAGATATCTCAAGGGCAACAGCACACGACTCCCAAAATCTTTTAGGATGATGATCAGATATTCGTAAGATAGGAAAAAATATCACCAGTGGATCTCACCTTACAGAAGACTGATTTTTCAAGGTGTTTAAGGATATGGGAGTTGAGGAGGGATTCAAAGACTCTGGAAATGGTAGATGTCAAAGCAACAGGATGATAGTTATAGGGGTCAGAATGGTCACTCTTCTTAGGGGTGGGATTAATGAATGCGCACTTCCAAGGGGAAGGAAAAGTTTTGGTTTTTAAACAGAAATGGAACAGATAAGCAAGCACAAGCACAAGTTCAGAGTCACACTCTTTCAGTACATGGGGATGGACACCATCAGGACCATAAGCCTTGCTTGTGTCCAGGGAAAGAAGCACTTTTTGGACTCTTCAAAGAGATTACGGGAAGGGGTATTCGAGGAGCATCAGGGGGGTGAATGAATGTATGAGTCATCCAAGGTAGAATTAGAGGAAAAACAAGAACCAAAGAGAGTTGCTTTGTTTTAGGGGAGACAGCTATAGTACCGTTAGAGTAGAAAAGTGAAGGGAAGGTAGAACAAAAAATGTTATTAGAGATGCCCTTAGCTGAAGACCAGAAAGACCTATCAGTAGATGACGAGGAGAGGTTATTGCACTTTCCTGTTGCTACCTCACTAATGCAGGAAAGGGTGATAAAGTATAAGAATAATATACATAATTACCAGTACTTTACTAACCTGTTGATCAAAAAAGTGCACAACACGGTCCAGTAATGCATGGTCATTGCTGCGATCTGAAACACGCATAACAATACTTGGCCAACGGTCCAATGGCTTTGTCTGAAAGAGATTAGAGTGATGCAATGTTAGGAGGAGATATTAACTGCACACTGTTTTTGTAAGATATCTTATAACTAATCATCATCAGTAAGCTAGCAGGAAAATCTTTATTCTTATCACCGTGTATTCAAGAGTCTTCACTGTAATTTGACTCGTTCTTACAAAGTAGTGCACAGTCTTTTCATCTTTTGGTTTCCATCACCATTTCATGATAACTATTCCTGTTAGTAAATAATTACAAATTACCTTATGTACAGCATGATGGCTTATGCTAAAATGTCACACACCATCTCTACATATCTCAGATCCCACCAACATAGCATTTTCATGCAAGTATCTGCCCATTCTATTCTTCCACCTTACCATTGTCTTTCCCTATACTTTCACACATTTCCATAACTCCTTCACTAGTTGCGCTCCCTATTCCTTAGTCCTTGCCTTCACACTAACCCATGAGTCCTAACTAACCCCTGACTCTTAATGCATTCCTAAACCATTCTCCCCTGTCCTCTATAGCTCTGGTATGCTCAGAGGTAGAACATTTATATCTCTTTCCTCAAAAATATTATCTAGCTCTCCCTTCTTATCTTGGTTACATCCACACACAACTAGACACTAAGCCTTCAAGAAGGATGGGCACTCCTTGCTTGGCTTCTTTTTCGATTCCAACTTTTAGACATAAAAAACTAAAAGGAGGAAAGGGTTTCCAGCCCCTGCTCCTGTCCCTTTTTAATTGTCTTTTACAACAAATAGGGAATATGTAAGATGTATTCTTTCTCCTCGACCCCCAAAGCTACTGCCACCTTTTGTCCTCTATCATGATGCAAAGGGAAAATTTGGGTAGTATTCATTAAAGTCCATCAGAATGATTTCTGTCCATTTGCAAACTGTCTAAGTCTTTTTGCTTTTCTTTTTGATTAGGCTCTGATCCGATCAATCATTTTGCTCACTCTGGTATTGTCAGCACAGCTCCTCATCATGGTTTCCTTTATTTCAATGTTAATGTCTGATATCAACATAAAGAGTACAGAGGCTAATATCATTCCCTGTGGTACCCCACAAGGAACATCCTCCACAGACATGGTTCCATTTGCTACCACTTTGAACTTTATCAGTTATAAACTCTTTCAGCTATCTTTCTGTCTTACCCTTAGTGTTTTCTTTAACTACTTTCTCAAGCAAATTTCTGTGGTTCAAGTATCAAATACTTTCTCAAGGTCAAGAAAAATAGTGTCCATTCTTTTTCCTTGGATTAACCTTTCAATATTACATGTCACTGTAATAGGCTAATAATTGGGTTTCCATGCTTTTTATTGGCACAGATCCACGTTGGCCTGTTCTTGCTTAGATGATTTAATATCTGTTGTTCTGTCACTTTTTAAAGATTTTTATTACATGCAACATCAAGCTAACTGGTCCATATTGTTAAGGTATTAGTATGCATCACCCTTTGAATACTGATGTTACATATGCCAACTTGTAAATTCTGCAATTCCTTTTTCATCCAAACTTTGCCTCAATAATAACATCACTGGTTTCACTACTGCTGTTTCTGTCTTTTTGAGGAATATGGCTGGGATTCCCTCTGCTCCTGGAACTGAATTTTCACTTGGCTGATTACTGCTCTGATTATCTTATCTTCCAATGTTTCAATGTTGATGAGAAAGAGAAAGTGGGTACATGTGGAGGTGTAAATGGAAACATCAGTCTCACCTCATGAATCAACAGGTGTGTAAAATGAAAGTTAAGAAATGCTTATATTGGTGATGAAGCCTTATTCAGTTCAACACACTGGACATAAAATAATCAATTGTGTAAGTGAAATGTGATGTTGTATGCATCTAATCTACTTCATAAAAATTGGTATGGAGTTAAATGTAACTGAAAAACAATTGTAAATAATTATGAAATTATGCTCTTTGCACAGATATTCCCTCTGGCGGTTAGGATATGGTTAATTTGTGATATCTGTGCTGAATCAATAAGCATTACTTATATTGTAAAGGATTTCAAATAAAACTTACTGAAGGATATGTGAAAATAGCTGGGTAGCTATCTAAGCCCTTAGGAGAGGGCACTGACTCTGCTGGATGATGGTAGCCTGCACCCTGATAGTTTTCAACTCCAGCAGCTTCAAAAACTAGACACACACTCACAGCATCACTCCTCCGCTGGAAACTCTGAATTCTAGAAGTAAAAGAATTAACAATCAATAAATTTATAAGTTTGCAACAGTATTATCATCTATCTACATGTCTGTCTAATCTCTGATGCCTGTTCCCATATGGAACTTCCTCAAGAGGGTGGCCACAATAATAGTTTCCAGAGCCACTTCTTAGCCTTTAGTGCCTTGACTTAACAGGCCATTGGCAGAGGGCAACTTTAATGCAATGTTTGCAGATGCTACTATCTAATGTTCCTACTGAAAACTTATACCTAATGCTCCTGCCTGTTACTACCAACTACTTCTCCCTATTGCTCCTGCCTAAATGTTCCTAATTACTGTTTCTATCTATTCCTCTTATCATTCTGCCTAAAGGCTGGACCACACAGTGCTCATCCATAGAAAATCTAAATTTACGAAGAATGATCTATGTGAGTTAAGTGTTCTCAAATGTTATGTATGACAAGAAGAGATTGTATGCTTGTGGGCAGAATACCAGAAGTCCATGTGTGGGTGAGGCAGAAAGAAAAGACAGCCACTGGGTCAGAAGAGTGCAACTTGACAACCACTGAAGTGCTGGCTCACTACACAACCATCACTAAGCATCCCGATACAAAGGAGGGTAATACCGGTAATATATCTCCCTAGCCATTGGCTACCTACCACCTACCTACATGCAGTATTATCAAACCATGATCAATATTTTTCCTGTCATCATTCATCATATATAAGTTGGAATATAAAACGTCCTTAAACCATAAACTATCACCAGAAATCTACAGACATTATTGCATTATCTTTCTCAATAAGACCATTTTTGTCCCAGTTTCCTTATCAAAAGTCTTGGTAAAGATTTCTACACTGGGTCATCATTACATATACATAATTCACAATATACTATTAGGTATTATTCAATATACAGAAATATATGGAAAAAAATGATAGTCATCTGTATTTATGAAGTTGCAATAATTTTCAATATACTTGATTATCTTCATTTGTTGGGATTCAGCTCTTGGCCTTTAAAGCATTCTTGTTGATAAATGAGTACACCCTATCTACCTATCTATCTATCTATATCTCAGATGCTCAATCCCTCTAGCAACTCCCATCAAAGTGGTGGCCACAGCAAAAGAGTCTCCACCTACCCTTGTACTTACAAGCTTTCCTTGCATGCACTATTCGATGCATTATCCACCATTTCTCTCCCTCCAGTACTCTTCAACTCATTTTCCCTACGTTACATAAGGTCTTCCTCTCACACCAACCCTCTTAATTGTACTATCATATGCTCTCCTTGTAAACTCCCAATCTTACATTCTTTCCACAAGCCCACATCCACTCAAAGTATTACCTTTCACCCACTCCACAATTAATTTCATTTGCATTCCCTGCCATACCACATCTTTCATATGCCTCCTCCCCCCTCATTTCTTTCTTCATTCCATCTAGTAATACCACATGTTCCTTTCAAATAGCTCATTTCCATAGCCTGGATTCTTGATCTCTATGACTCATTCCATGTCCATGCTTCAGCTGCATAAGTTAGGGTTGAGAGGACTATACTGTCTTTTAATCCTTTCTTCACTTCAATACTTACACCTCCATCCTTCATCAATCTACTAGGGGACTTAATGACTCTTCTATCCTGTACTGCTCTCTCCTTTCATAAGACCAAATTTTAGCCAAGATCTATCGATCTATCTACACTTTTGACACCTGTTCCCTTCGGAATCTCCCTCAAGGAAGTGGCCACGGCAATAGTCTTCATACCTAGTGAGTTTCAGTGCCACTACTTTGCTTTTAGTGCCTCATCCTTAACAGACTACTGGTAAAGGGCAAGTCTTGCATGGTGTTTGCAAAAGCTCCTACCTAATGTTCCTACTGAGCACTTCTCCCTAATCCTCCTCCCTAATGTTCCTACCTACTGCTTCTACCTAAAGCTCCAACCTAAATGTTCGTACCTACTACTTCTATCTATTGTTCCTACCATTTTGCCAAAAGGCAGAGCTAGCGCAATGTGCTCACCACAGGATTATATAGAGTTATGAAGAATGAGCTGTGTGGGTGAGGAAGAAAGGAAGACAGCTACCTGGGTCAGCAAAGTGCAACCTGACAACAACCACTGAAGTGCTGGCTCACTACATAGTCATCAATAACCCTCCTGATAACCAGGTGGGTTGTACTGGTAATATACCTAAGTGGTCGCTGGCTGCCCACCAACTTAAATTGTCTAACTTCATCAAGTCTTTCTCCTCCCACATCCATAACATGGTTTAGTACACTTTCTTCTTTCACTCTATAGGGCTTTGTAAAATCTATACTTTCACTAAGTTTCTTTTCAAATACCATAACTTTATTTTCATTTGCATCTACTCTCAATTGTCTATGCTTACATACATCATAAAATACACTTACAACCTTCTGCAACTCCTCTTCACTCTCAGCAAACAACACTTCTGTATCATTAACTCTCTCCCAAATAATGAATTTCTCATGTGCATCCACCTCAACATATATCAAAAAATTATAGCATAACAAGTATCAAGCATAATAACTCAGAATTCTAAAGTAAATAATACTTATACATGCCTTGATGTGCACTGCCATAGGCATGAAGCACAGCAAACGAATGGTTAAAGCACACTATTACTAAGTTTGAGACTGTGGGTCAAGTCTTGCTTATGCATACCTTCAAACATGTGATCCCATTTCACTTAGCTATAAATATGTACTGTGTCTATCTATATGCCTAGAATAAAATGCAAATATGACATAATGCCAGCCATATCACTCCCTTGTGTACTGTCAGCTATAAATCTGGGATACAAACTATGTCAGCTCCATGCCAAACATTGGTATGGGATCTAGAAAGATGAGAAAAGAAAGAAAAAAGAAAATTTTTTCTCTTACAGCAGTACTATCAGCATCAATACTTTTTATCAAAATTACTGTGGTTGCAATAATGGCAATAAATAACCTATCATAACAGGTTCAGACAAGAGCATGATGCAATTAGAGAGTATCAAAGCAACTCACTTTGCAACATAATCACAAGCTTGTCCCTGTCTGGAGATAAGAGTCTTCATTTCTGCTGATGAACTTTGTGCTGCCAATGTCTCATGGAAGTACAGGGAAAATTTGGAGACAAAAGCTGCTTTTGCTTGCCAAAACCACTGGTATAAAGCAGGGAGTGGAGAGGACTTCAAGAAACTTGATCCAAATCCATACTTCTTTGTCTGTAAGCAAATCACTTTGTTTATAACATAAATGCAGATAACAGCATAATGATATTTTCTCTTTTGAAATCATACTAAATAAATGAAAAAGAGCTTAGAAATAAACCCTTTGGCACAACTGATATAGTGAACAGTAAAGTGACTATGTGAAAATGCTGCAGAAACCTTTAAAATAATCATGGATGATGAGAGGGAATTAGTTAATGAAAGAAAAGAAACAGCATGTGAAGTTTTTGCATTGAGCCATGTGGTGGAAAAATATGTTTACAGGATAAGTGAATGTTCACAACAAAATAAGATTCAGTAACTTCTAATGATGTTTGGTATACAGAGATAGCTAATCAACATTGTTCAGTTTACAATGAGGATGTAATACAATTGTAAGAGCAAAAAGTAAGAGTGAGTGGTCTGCAATAAATGTGGAAAAGTACAAGAGTTAAGTATTTTCAGTGATTGTTTGTCAATTTTATAGATAAAGTACAAGGCAAGCTAAAAAATGGAAACTGCAAATGTTGTTATATGCAGATGATGCTATTTATCTCATCTGATACAGATGATATCATGTAAAACAATCACCCATTTTGGTGAACTCTATAGAGCATGCTAAAAGACTATAATACTCAGAAATCTGAAGTTCTTGTGTCTCAAAATGGGGAGGTTAACAGTGCAATGTCGGTTTAAATGAAAAAACTATAAAGTGCGAGTTACTTCAGAAACTTGGGAATGATGTTAAGAATACATGACAAAAAACAGACAGTGAATGCTACAAATACAAGGAAGAAAAAAACGGTGCTATCATTAACTAATGGGAAAATCCATGTATGTTTTGTGGAAGAAACATGAACATATAAGTATTTGTTCTTACCTTTTGGTACAAATGTGCAATACAGGGAGGGATTCTACTCTTATGAGGTCCCATATCTATTTTCATGTTTTCCCTTTTCCTCATGATAAAAATGGATATTTATAATATGGAGATAGAGAGAGAATAATACAAGGAGGGATTCTACACTTACGAGGTCCCATATCTATTTTTATGTTTTCCCTTTTTCTTACAATAAAAATGAATATTCATAATGTGGAGATAGAGAATGAAACTAGAACAGACATGTCAATGACTGATATGCTGGTGCAGGCAGAGCTACTATTGTTGTTAAAGATTCACCAAGTCCAAACTTGGCATGGGCTTGTCTTATTACAACCCATTCTCTGGGTGTACAACATAGGTTTCATTTTAAGCTCCAGATAACTTGTCTACATCTTGACCAAGTAGTTTTCATGTCATTCTCAAAAGATGTACTGCTTCCTAATGATACTTATAAACCAGCAAATGACAGCTTTCAATAAACTGACAGAGATGCACAAGAATGATTACAAGAAGAGCCTATGCTCAGCTTTTACTAACTGAAAAAACAATTATTATAACAATATAAAAAATCAATAAACAAGTAAATCTGTAAAGAAATATAAAGGCAGGATGTAATCAAACATTCAACCTGCCCAATTGATTTACAATGTAGTTAAAGTGCTTGAATGCCTGGCTGCAGCAAGACTTGGAAGCAATGGCTAAAGAGGACAACATCAATGTCTGGTATTGGGAACAGTGACACCTTATTTTTGACATTCCATGTCACTATCTGCATATGATCTGTCAGGAATGGAGGTGGTATGATTACTAGTATAATCTTATTTTTCTTAAAATAAAGCCTTAACTTATTGAAAGAAGTCCTTACTAAAACTGTAAATGAAACCTTAAAAAGGGCAAGAGAAAGTGAGTGAACCAAGTGTAAAATAATCTAAGAATTTTTGCCTTCTAAATAGGGTTGGTCATAGTTTTTGGGAAAAGCATAAAAAAGCTGAGTCCCAGAACTTAATAATGCAAGAAAAGAAATAGGCATCATAATGGTTCACTATTAAGTTGCTAATGCCCATATAGAGATGTGATCCAGTGACTCGCTGAGTTTTGCATGGCATAGCTAGTGGTAAGGGCATGCAATAAGCTTGTTCTCACAAGTAGAAACATAAATACTATTCATCTATAGATCTAAAATTTATTAGTGGATGCACAATTAACAGGGTTCAAATGGGAACAGACAAAAACCATTAGTTAATGCTCACCTATTCACTATAATGGGCTTAAGAAAAGGGAAACTGCAATTTCTGAGGAACAATGTGGAGTTTGAGAAAATCTGTACTAAGCTACTTAATGAAACTTCAGTGGTACAATGGCTAAGGAAATTTCACTTCACTTTTCTTATAGTACTGATTTAATGGCGACCATGATTATTCATGTAACTAAATTACACAGAAACTTCGTCTTCACTTTAAGATAAAAGCTCCAGCATTGGTCAGAAGTCCTCAGAAAAGCTAGTCTACATATACTTTTCAATCTAATAAACCATTTCAAGTACTAAAATTTCCTGCATATTTAAATGTTCCATCAATCTCCTACCTCCTTTGACTGAACAACAGCATGCCAACTGTTCAGCTTTGAATGAGCATCATGAAGATGTAGTAAAGAAGGAAGGAAACGCCAGAACTGCATTTCTATTTGACTTCTCAGTAAATGTATCAGGATATCACACTCATACCTGGAAAATGAAGAGTTTTCCAATGGAATGAATATAAATAGTGAAGGTGGTCTGTATACTGTACCATATTTACAGTTATTTAGACACTGAATACACAGATGATAGTTTTCTTAACCATTTTCATTCTCCTGTCTTAATGAAGTATCATCAAGGACACACAACTAAGCCTTAATGGAAAAAAAAAAAGAAATCCTCTCAGCCTCTTCCTCTGCAAATATCAATCTATATTTCTCTGTTTTTCTTAACACTAGTGCTAGTATCAGACATTCATTTAAGCATCTGCATGTAAAATACCCGATGCTAAGTTAGTACCTCATCCCTTCTCTCACTTGAAGAGTATCTTTCACAAACTACTGGAATTTTCATTTGGTATAAACTACATACCAGTACTGAATTTTCTGCCACAAGTACAAACATTCAAAAGACACTACTTAACGAGAAAGTTTCATTCCTATACAGTGTCTATTTTTTTCACACTTGACTGCCATTTCCTACATTTGCGAGGTAGTGCCTGGAAACAGATGAAGAAAGAAACATCTGGTCACATACACACATATATATTTTTATTTGTTTTATCTAATATACTTTGTCACTGTCTCCCATGTTAGTGAGCTAGCCCAAGGAACCAGACGAAAGAATGGCCCAACCCACCCACCCACATACACATGTATATACATACACATCCACACTCGCACATATACATACCTATACATCTCAATGTATACATATATATACACACACAGACATATACACATATACAAATGTACACAATTCATACTGTCTGCCCTTATTCATTCGCGTTGCCACCCCGCCACACGTAAAATGACAGCCCCCTCCACCCTCATGTGTGCGAGGTAGCGCTAGGAAAAAACAACAAAGGCCAAATTTGTTCACACTCAGTCTCTAGCTGTCATGTATAATGCACCGAAATCACAGCTCTCTTTCCACATCCAGGCCCTACAAAACTTTCTATGGTTTACCCCAGACACTTCACATGCCCTGGTTTAATCCATTGACAGCTAGTCGACCCTGGTATACCACGTTGTTCCAATTTACGCTATTCCTTGCACGCCTTTCACCCTCCGGCATGTTCAGGCCCCGATGACTCAAAATCTTTTTCACTCCATCTTTCCACCTCCAATTTGGTCTCTCACTTCTCGTTCCCTCCACCTCAGACACATATATTCTCTTTCCCAATCTTTCCTCACTCATTCTCTCCATGTGACCAAACCATTTCAAAACACCCTCTTCTGCTCTCTCAACCACACTTTTTATTACCACACATCTCTCTTACCCTTTCATTACTTACTCAATTAAACAATCTCACACCACATATTGTCCTCAAACATCTCATTTCCAGCACATTCACCCTACTCCGCACAACTATATCTATAGCCCATGCTTCGCAACCATATAACATTGTTGGAACCACTATTCCTTCAAACATACCCATTTTAGCTTTTCAAGATAACGTTCTCGATGTCCACACATTTTCCAACCCTCCCAGAACTTTCGTCCCATCCCCATCCTGATTCACTTCTGCTTCCATGGTTCCATCCTCTGCCAAATCCACTTCACTTCCTCCACTTTTTCTCCATTCAAACTTACCTCCCAACTGATTTGTCCCTCAATCCTACTGTACCTAATAACCTTGCTCTTATTCACATTTACCTTCAGCTTTATTCTTTCACACACTTTACCAAACTCAGTCACCAGCTTCTGCAGTTTCTCACCTGAATCAGCCACCAGCGCTGTATCATCAGCGAATAAGAACTGATTCACTTCCCAAGCTCTCTCATCTACAACAGACGGGATACCTGCCACTCTTTCCAAAACTCTTGCATTCGCCTCCCTAACAACCCCATCCATTAACAAATTAAACAACCATGGAAACATTATGCACCCCTGCCGCAAACCAACATTCACTGAGAACCAATCACTTTCCTCTCTTTCTACAAGTACACATGCCTTACATCCTTGATAAAAACTTTTCACTGCTTCAAACAACTTACCTCCCACACCATATATTCTTAATACCTTCCACATAGCAACTCTATCAACTCTATCATATGCCTTCTCCAGATCCATAAATGCTCCATACAAATCCAATTGCTTTTCTAAGTATTTCTCACATACATTCTTCAAAGCAAACACCTGATCCACTCATCCTCTACCACTTCTGAAACCACACTGCTCTTCTCCAATCTGATGCTCTGTACATGCCTTCACCCTCTCAATCGATACCCTCCTATATAATTTCCCAGGAATACTCAACAAACTTATACCTATGTAATTTGAGCACTCACTTTTATCCCCTTTGCCTTTGTCCAGTGGCACTATAAAAGCATTCAGCCAATCCTCAGGCACCAATTAAATATATATTTATTTATTTTGCTTTGTTGCTGTCTCCCATGTTAGCGAGGTAGCACAAGGAAACAGACAAAAGAATGGCCCAACCCACCCACCTAAACATGTATATACATACACGTCCATACACGTAAATATACATACCTATACATCTCAATGTATACATATATACAGCCACACAGACATATACATATATACCCATGTACATAATTCATACTGTCTGCCTTTATTCATTCCTATCGCCACCCCACCACACATGAAATAACAACACCCTCCCCCTCATGTGTGCGGGGTACCACTAGGAAAAGACAACAAAGGCCCCATTCGTTCACACTCAGTCTCTAGCTGTCATATAATAATGCACTGAAACCTCAGGTCCCTTTCCACATCCAGGCCCCACAGAACTTTCCATGGTTTACCCCAGACGCTTCACATGCCCTAGTTCAATCCATTGACAGCACATCCACCCCGGTATACAATATCGTTCCAATTCACTCTATTCCTTGCACGGCTTTCACCCTCCTGCATGTTCAGGCCCCGATCACTCAAAATCTTTTTCACTCCATCTTTCCACCTCCAATCTGGTCTCCCACTTCTCCTCGTTCCCTCCACCTCTGACACATATATCCCCTTGGTCAATCTTTCCTCACTCATTCTCTCCATGTGACCAAACCATTTCAAAACACCCTCTTCTGCTCTCTCAACCACACTCTTTTTATTACCACATATCTCTCTTACACTATTATTACTTACTCGATCAAACCACCTCACACCACGTATAGTCCTCGAACATCTCATTTCCAGCACATCCACCCTCCTGCGCACAACTCTATCCATAGCCCACGCCTTGCGACCAAACAACATTGTTGGAACCACTATTCCTTCAAACATACCCATTTTTGTTTTCAGAGATAATGTTCTCGACTTCCACACATTCTTCAAGGCTCCCAGAATTTTTGCCCCCTCCCCCACCCTATGATTCACTTACGCTTTCATGGTTCCATCTGCTGCAAAATCCACTCCCAGACATCTAAAACACTTTACTTCCTCCAGTTTTTCTCCATTCAAACTTACCTCCCAATTGACTTGACCCTCAACCCTACTGTACCTAATAACCTTACTCTTATTCACGTTTACTCACAACTTTCTTCTTTCACACACTTTACCAAACTCAGTCACCAGCTTCTGTAGTTTCTCACTTGAATCAGCCACCAGCGCTGTATCATCAGCGAACAACAACTGATTCACTTCCCAGGCTCTCTCATCCACAACAGACTGCATACTTGCCTCTCTTTCCAAAACTCTTGCATTCACCTCCCTAACAACCCCATCCATAAACAAATTAAACAACCATGGAGACATCACACACCCCTGCCACAAACCTAAATTCACTGAGAACCAATCACTTTCCTCTCTTTCTACATGTACACATGCCTTACATCCTCAATAAAAACTTTTCACTGCTTCTAAGAACTTGCCTCCCACACCATATATTCTCAATACCTTCCACAGAACATCTCTATCAGCTCTATCATATGCCTTCTCCAGATCCATAAATGCTACATACAAATCCATTTGCTTTTCTAAGTATTTCTCACATACATTCTTCAAAGCAAACACCTGATCCACACATCCTCTACCACTTCTGAAACCACACTGCTCTTTCCCAATCTGATGCTCTGTACATGCCTTCACCCTCTCAATCAATACCCTCTCATATAATTTCCCAAGAATACTCAACAAACTTATACCTCTGTAATTTGAGCACTCACTCTTATCCCCTTTGCCTTTGTACAATGGCACTATGCAAGCATTCCGCCAATCCTTAGGCACCTCACCATGAATCATACATACATTAAATAACCTTACCAACCAATCAACAATACAGTCAGCCCCTTTTTTAATAAATTCCACTGCAATACCATCCAAACCCACTGCCTTGCCTGCTTTCATCTTCCGCAAAGCTTTTACTACCTCTTCTCTGTTTACCAAATCATCCTCCCTAACCCTCTCAGTTTGACACTACCTCGACCAAAACACCCTATATCTGCCACTCTATCATCAAACACATTCAACAAACCTTCAAAATACTCACTCCATCTCCTTCTCACATCACCACTACTTGTTATCACCTCCCCATTAGCACCCTTCACTGAAGTTCCCATTTGTTCCCTAGTCTTATGCACTTTATTTACCTCCTTCCAAAACATCTTTTTATTCTCCCTAAAATTTAATGATACTCTCTCACCCCAACTCTCATTTGCCCTCTTTTTCACCTCTTGCACCTTCTATATATATCTATCTATCTTATTTATCATACTTTGTCGCTGTCTCCGACGTTAGCAAGGTAGCGCAAGGAAACAGATGACAGAATGGCCCAACCCACCCACATACACATGCATATCCATACATGTCCACACACAGCACATATACATACCTACACATCTCAACATATACATATATATACATACAGAGATATATACATATATACACATGTACATAATTCCCACATGAAAAACTGCAGAAGCTGGTGACTGAGTTTGGTAAAGTGTGTGAAAGAAGAAAGTTAAGAGTAAATGTGAATAAGAGCAAGGTTATTTGGTACAGTAGGGTTGAGGGTCAAGTCAATTGGGAGGTAAGTTTGAATGGAGAAAAACTGGAGGAAGTAAAGTGTTTTAGATATCTGGGAGTGGATCTGACAGTGGATGGAACCATGGAAGCGGAAGTGGATTATAGGGTGGGGGAGGGGGCGAAAATTCTGGGAGCCTTGAAGAATGTGTGGAAGTCGAGAACATTATCTCGGAAAGCAAAAATGGGTATGTTTGAAGGAATAGTGGTTCCAACAATGTTGTATGGTTGCGAGGCATGGGCTATGGATAGAGTTGTGCATAGGAGGATGGATGTGCTGGAAATGAGATGTTTGAGGACAATGTGTGGTGTGAGGTGGTTTGATCGAGTAAGTAACGTAAGGGTAAGAGAGATGTGTGGAAATAAAAAGAGCGTAGTTGAGAGAGCAGAAGAGGGTGTTTTGAAATGGTTTGGGCACATGGAGAGAATGAGTGAGGAAAGATTGACCAAGAGGATATATGTGTCGGAGGTGGAGGGAACGAGGAGAAGTGGGAGACCAAATTGGAGGTGGAAAGATGGAGTGAAAAAGATTTTGTGTGATCAGGCCTGAACATGCAGGAGGGTGAAAGGAGGGCAAGGAATAGAGTAAATTGGATCGATGTGGTATACCGGGGTTGACGTGCTGTCAGTGGATTGAATCAGGGCACGTGAAGCGTCTGGGGTAACCCATGGAAAGCTGTGTAGGTATGTCTATTTGCGTGTGTGGACGTATGAATATACATGTGTATGGGGGTGGACTGGGCCATTTCTTTCGTCTGTTTCCTTGCGCTACCTCGCAAACGCGGGAGACAGCGACAAAGCAAAAAAAAAAAAAAAAAAAAATTGAAGGAATAGTGGTTCCAACAATGTTATATGGTTGCAAGGCTTTGGCTATAGATAGGGTTGTGTGGAGGAGGGTGGATGTGTTGGAAATGAGATGTTTGAGGACAATGTGTGGCGTAAGGTGGTTTGATCGAGTAAGTAATGAAAGGGTAAGAGAGATGTGTGGTAGTAAAAAGAGTGTGGTTGAAAGAGCAGAAGAGGATGTATTGAAATGGTTTGGTCAAATGGAGAGAATGAGTGAGGAAAGATTGACAAAGAGGACATATGTGTTGGAGGTGGAGGGAATGAGGAGAAGTGGGAGACAAAATTGGAGGTGGAAGGATGGAGTGAAAAACATTTTGAGCAATGAGGGCCAGAACATACGGGAGGGTGAAAGGTGTGCAAGGAATATAGTGAATTGGAATAATGTGGTATAGCAGTGTCAATGTGCTGTCAATGGATTGAACCAGGGCATGTGAAGCATCTGAGGTAAACCATGGAAAGTTTGTGGGGCCTGGATGTGGAAAGGGAGCTGTGGTTTCGGCGCATTACACATGATAGCTAGAGACTGAGTGTGAACGAATGTGGCCTTTGTTATGTTTTCCCAGCGCTACCTCGCACACGCGCAGGGGGAGGGGGCGTGCCATTTCATGTGTGGCGGGGTAGTGATACCAGTAGCAAGTATGAATATGTACATGTGTATATATGTAAATGTCTGTGTATGTATATGTATGTATACAATAAAATGTGTAGGAGTGTATATGCGCATATGTGGGCATTTAGGTATATACATGTGTATGTAGGTGGGTTGGGCCATTTCTTCGTCTGTTTCCTTGCGCTACGTTGCTAACACGGGAGACAGCGGCAAAGTATAATAAATAGAAATAAAAATGAAAATACACGTACATATACATATATACACATACATATATGTATATGCATAAGCACATCTTCCTACTTGCTCATTGTCATACATTCCTGATGTCATCCTGCTCCAAAGCAAACAGTGCAAATGCGCAAATGCACGAAGGAAAAAAAATGATAAAATGATAATAGATACATTCTCCTCTTTCCCCTCATCTGATCACCATCCCCTGCATCAGGAAGGTAGTGCCTGGAAACAGATGATGAAAGACCACATCCGTTCACATCCATACATGAACTGTCCTGTGCAATGCACCAAAACTACAACTCCCTACTCACATCTAGGCTTCACAGATCCTTCCATGGCTTACCCCAGTTGCTTCATATCTTTTTCGCTCCATCCTTCCATCTCTCATTTGATCTTCCCATTAGTTACCTCCACTTCTGACACATATATCCTCTTCATGAACCTTTAATTCGTTCTCTACTTATGTCAAAATCATTTCAACACACCCTCTTCTACTCTCTTTACCACACTCTTTTTATAATCACATATCTCTCTAACCCCTTTATTACTTACTCAATTAAACCACCTCACACCACATACTGTTCTCAAACATTTCATTTCATATTATAAGCTTATTAAACTCAAGACCCATAAATTTACAGACCATGACAATCAGTCACACAATCAGTCACTAATAGCTTACCCATGTATTCATTTCTAGCATTTCTAGGGTCTAAATGTTTTATTTCTTAAGATTATGTCTACTTTTAGGAACCCTCCAGGACAGGAGCAGTTAGATATAAGTTACCCTTAAAGATTGAATCAAGTATGTAGGCTACTAAGATAGAACTGTTTAGCACACTGATTTCAGCTTTATTTTTCTAGCTACTTGAGCAATTTTGTCCTGTAGCTGGGTGAACCTCCACCACATGCAAGCTCTATTGGTAACAAATCAGTGTGTGATGGAGAGAGCCTTCTTTGATAATTAAGATAAAATCTCTTCTTTCCACCCTCCTAACCAAGAGGGATTGGAGGCCAAACATAATATAATGCCCTACTTCTCAAGTTGGCTATCATAGAATGTTTTGCAGTTGGGACAAGGTCTGGCAGAGGAAGGTTCAGAAGATTGTTTCATACTATCTGTTTTACCTAAGCCAATTCTTTACAATCTAAATAAAACTTCCAAGCCAACTTTAGTAGACTTTACAGCTCTGTGAAAACTGAACTCTCAAATGCAAGAGAAAAAACAACTTTTCTTGTATTAATGCAAGATCTGGAAGAGGATTAATAGGATGAAATAAGATTTTGTAAAATCAGAGGACAATACCTTTTTTTTTTTTTTTTTTTTTTTTCAAACTATTCGCCATTTCCCGCATTAGCGAGGTAGCGTTAAGAACAGAGGACTGGGCCTTTTTCGGAATATCCTCACCTGGCCCCCTCTGTTCCTTCTTTTGGAAAATTAAAAAAAAACGAGAGGGGAGGATTTCCAGCCCCCCCGCTCCCTCCCCTTTTAGTCGCCTTCTACGACACGCAGGGAATACGTGGGAAGTATTCTTAATCCCCTATCCCCAGGGATAAAATACTATACTATATACTATACTATACAATACTATATACATTTAAATTTTGAGACTCCTATAAATATGAAATCACATACAAGCTGCAGTAACAGGAATTACTCACGTGAAACTCGTCTTGATAGGAGTCAAGAGGGGATGATGAAAATTTCGACTATTCTTTGCACTTATGTCAGTTACAAGAGACAGCAACTCTTCAAAGATCATCAGACGAGAACTAGACATTTCAATCACTCTGTCATAACTATTATCTAAGTTAAGGACAACATATTTCCTTAATAGACACCTACACATGTATACCATACCATGTTGGCAAGTTCAGAGGACATGGCCATAAACAATACTTCTTTCCTTACCCTACATGTCATAAACTACATCTAAAAGCATCAGCATCAGACTTGGTAGTAATGGTTCCTTTAACTGTACTCCAAATGAGTGTAAGTAGATGTGCAATTACCTATGAGTAATTACTTATTTCTATGGTACAGGGAGGGAGTCCTTCACATAAGGGGTCCATCTCTTATATGCATAGTAGAGATGTTGGTGTGTGTGTGTGTGCACATTAACTTATCAGTGCATAAGGGGAAGAGATCTTCAAATTTGTAAAACTTCCATCTTTTAATCTCCCTTTTCTGTCACACAAAATCTTGAATTTTCTCTATTCTTTGGATTCACTACTTCTTTGCCTCATTCAAGACCCTGTATTTGAAAGTATTCTTCCAAATATTTTCTGACTTTTTTCATGCTTAGTTTCCTGTCATAACTTCTGAAGATCTGTTTCTCATAGTCTGAACTGCACAATACAATCATCCAATCAACTGGGGAACTTAAGTTATAATCATATTCCTTTCTGCTTTTTTTCCTCTTTTCTTGCTTTCATACATATTCATGGTTTTCCACCTTAGTACTGAAGCATGCAGCATCAAAATCAGGTGAAAGCCTTAAGGAAAACCCTCACTTTGCTACTACTTCTGCTCCCTTTGGAAAGTATTAATACATTACAGATTTCCAGTCCCCCATTCCTACCCTTTAATGACATGCAGAACATGCAGACATGCTGCTTGGGTAACATTCTTTGTACCCTATCCCAAAGATGCACTCTATTCTAATGTGGACAAATGTATGGCAGTTATCATCTCATAGCCTAGCTCCTCTAGGGACTGTTTGAGTAGCCTATTCTTGCACTTGCTGAACTAAGTCCATGAGCCTCTTCAAGTGAGGTGATCAAAAAGGTGATGCATACTCCATTTTAGATTTAACATATGTTATACATCTGACTGGGGAATGTGACCCTCAGTGATACTAGGCTCGAGAGAAATGGGAAAGAATGGTTGGGAATGTCCTTGGAGTAAAATCTAGTGTTAGTATGAAGGGAAGAGCAAAGGGTAAGGAGTTGTGGGGATGAATGAAAGAGTGCAAGGAAGTGAGCTATAGACCACTGGGCATGAAAATAAAAGTGGATTGTGAGAAGTGGATGATTGTCACTGCTTATGTACAGTTGCCCACATTTCTGATTAGTACAGTTAGCATTGCAAATGCTGATCTCCATGTATAGTGAAGCTGTGCTTGTCTTGATTCGAAGTGTGAGTGGGGGTAAAGATGGAGGGGGATGAGAGCTGGGTGGGGGGGAGACGAGCTGTGGTGGAAAAGTTAAGGAGGAGAGAGCCAGTAGTGTTTAATATATATTATGTTTACATGGTGCTCTCATTTTTATAAACAAATGATGAGTGTAATGTAAGGAGGGAACAAACAGAGAACGATGTTAGTGAGCAAGTATAACACTCTTCCAAACCTGGCTAAGATCTGTAGTACGAAACTTTTTTTATATTATTATACTTAATCGCTGTATCCTGCTTCAGCAAGGTAGCTCCAGGAAAAAGATGAAGAATGGCCCATCCCCTCATATACACATATATATAAACACCCATGTATGCACATATACATACATATACATATGAACATATAGACATATATATATATATATGTATATATATATACACATGTACATATTCATATACATATATACACATGTACATATTCATTAACCCTGAGGATAGGGGAGAAAGAATACTTCCCACACATTCCTCACGTGTCGTAGAAGGCGACTAAAGGGGACAGGAGTGGGGGGCTTGAAACCCTCTCCTCCTTGTATTTTAACTTTCTAAAAGGGGAAACAGAAGAAGGAGTCATGTGGGGAGTGCTCATCCTCCTCGAAGGCTCAGATTGGGGTGTCTAAATGTATGTGGATGTAACCAAGAAGAGAAAAAAGGAGAGAGAGGAAGTATGTTTGAGAAAAGGAACCTGGGTGTTTTGGCTCTGAGCAAAACGAAGCTCAAGGGTAAAGGGGAAGAGTGATTTGGGAATGTCTTAGGAGTAAAGTCAGGGGTCAGTGAGAGGACAAGAGCAAGGGAAAGAGTAGCACTACTCATGAAACAGGAGTGGTGGGAGTATGTGATAGAGTGTAAGAAAGTAAACTCTAGAGTGATATGGGTAAAACTGAAAGTTGATGGAGAGAGATGGGTGATTATTGGTGCATATGCACCCGGGCATGAGAAGAAAGACCATGAGAGGCAAGTGTTTTGGGAGCAACTGAGTGAGTGTGTTAGTAGTTATGATGCACAAGACCGGGCTATAGTGATGGGTGACTTGAATGCGAAGGTGATTAATGTGGCAGTTGAGGGAATAATTGGTGTACATGGGGTGTTCAGTGTTGTAAATGGAAATGGTGAAGAGCTTGTAGATTTAGGTGCTGAAACAGGACTGTTGATTGGGAATAACTGGTTTAAAAAGAGAGACATACACAAGTATACGTATGTAAGTAGAAGAGATCGCCAGAGAGTGTTATTGGATTATGTGTTAATTGATAGGTGTGCGAAAGAGAGACTTTTGGATGTTAATGTGCTGAGAGGTGTAACTGGAGGGATGTCTGATCATTATCTTGTGGAGGTGAAGGTGAAGATTTGTAGAGGTTTTCAGAAAAGAAGAGAGAATGTTGGGGTGAAGAGAGTGGTAAGAGTAAGTGAGCTTGGGAAGGAGACTTGTGTGAGGAAGTACCAGGAGATACTGAGTACAGAATGGAAAAAGGTGAGAACTAAGGACGTAAGGGGAGTGGGGGAGGAATGGGATGTATTTAGGGAAGCAGTGATGGCTTGCATATAAAAGAAGCTTGTAGCATGAGAAGCATAGGAAGTGGACAGATTAGAAAGGGTAGTGAGTGGTGGGATGAAGAAGTAAGACTATTAGTGAAAGAGAAGAGAGAGGCATTTGGACGATTTTTGCAGGGAAATAATGCAAATGACTGGGAGATTTATAAAAGAAAGAGGCAGGAGGTTAAGAGAAGGGTAGAAGAGGTGAAAAAGAGGGCAAATGAGAGTTGGGGTGAGAGAATATCATTAAATTTTAGGGAGAATAAAAAGATGTTTTGGAAGGAGGTAAATAAAGTGCATAAGACAAGGGGACAAATGGGAACATCAGTGAAGGGGACTAATGGGGAGGTAATAACAAGTAGTGGTGATGTGAGAAGGAGATGGAGTGAGTATTTTGAAGGTTTGTTGAATGTGTTTGATGATAAGAGTAGCAGATATAGGGTGTTTTGGTCAAGGTGGTGTGCAAAGTGACAGGGTTAGGGAGAATAATTTGGTAAACAGAGAAGAGGTAGTAAAAGCTTTGCAGAGGATGAAAGCCGGCATGGCAGCCAGTTTGGATGGTATAGCAGTGGAATCTATCAAAAAAGGGGGTGAATGTACTGCTGACTGGTTGGAAAGGTTATCTATTGTATGTATGATTCATGGTGAGGTGCCTGAGGATTGGCAGAATGCTTGCATAGTGCCATTGTACAAAGGCAAAGGGGATAAAAGTGAATGCTCAAATTACAGAGGTATAAGTTTGTTGAGTATTCCTGGGAAATTATATGGGAGGGTATTGATTAAGAGGGTGAGGCATGTAAAGAGCATCAGATTGGGGAAGAGCAGTGTGGTTTCAGAAGTGGTTGAGGATGTGTGGATCAGGTGTTTGCTTTGAAGAATGTATGTGAGAAATACTTAGAAAAGCAAATGGATTTGTATGTAGCATTTATGGATCTGGAGAAGGCATATGATAGCGAGTTGATAGAGATGCTCTGTGGAAGGTATTAACAATATATGGTGTGGGAGGCAAGTTGTTAGAAGCAGTGAAAAGTTTTTATTGAGGATGTAAGGTATGTGTTCGAGTAGGAAGAGAGGAAAGTGATTGGCTCTCAGTGAATGTTGGTTTGTAGCAGGGGTGCGTGATGTCTCCATGGTTGTTTAATTTATTTATGGATGGGGTTGTTTGGGAGGTGAATGCAAGAGTTTTGGAAAGAGGGGCAAGTATGCAGTATTTTGTGGATGAGAAAGCTTGGGAAGTGAGTCAGTTGTTTTTCGCTGATGATACAGCACTAGTGGTTGATTCATGTGAGAAACTGCAGAAGCTGGTGACTGAGTTCGGTAAAGTGTATGAAAGAAGAAAGCTGAGAGTAAATATGAATAAGGGCATAGTTATTAGGTACAGTAGGGTTGAGGGACAAGTCAATTGGGAGGTAAGTTTGAATGGAAAAAAAACTGGAGGAAGTGAAGTGTTTTAGATATCTGGGAGTGGATTTGGCAGTGGATGGAAACATGAAGCGGAAGTGAATCATAGGGTAGGGGAGGGCGCAAAAGTTCTGGGAGCATTGAAAAATGTGTGGAAGTCGATGGATTGAACCAGGGTATGAGAAGTGTCTGGGGTAAACCATGGAAAGTTTTGTGGGGCCTGTATGTGGAAAGGGAGCTGTGGTTTTGGTGCATTATACATGACAGCTAGAGACTGAGTGTGAATGAATGTGGTTCTTGTTGTCTTTTCCTAGCGCTACCTCACGCACATGTGGGGGGAGGGGGTTGTCATTTCATGTGTGGCGGGGTGGCGACGGGAATGAGTAAGGGCAGACAGTATGAATTATGTACATGTGTATATATGTATATGTCTGTGTGTGTATATATATGTATACGTCGAGATGTATAGGTATGTACATGTGTATGTGTGGACTTGTATGTATATACAAGTGTATGTGGGTGGGTTGGGCCATTGTTTCGACTGTTTCCTTGCGCTACCTCACTGACACAGGAGACAGCGACAAAGTATAATAAATTAGTAAATACATAAATACATATTCATACTTGCTTGCCGTCATGCATTCCTGTTGCTACCCCACCACACAGGAAATAGCATTGCGACTCCCCCCTTCAGTGAGGAAGTGCCAGGAAACTGACAAAAAAAGGCCACATTCATTCACACTCAGTCTCTAGCTGACATGTATAATGCACTGAAACCACAGCTCCCTATCCATATCCAGGCCACACAGACCTTTCCATGGTTTACCCTTGGTTCAGTCCACTGAGAACACGTTGACCCCAGTATATCACAACGTTCCAATTCACTCTATTCCTAGCATGCCTCTCACCCTCCTGTATGTTCAGGCCCTGATCTTATTATGCCTAACATTCATAGTCACATTTCAGCCAATGAAACATCTGCTTGGTCCTGTTTTCCTCTGATAATGTAATATGTAATTGAAAGTCGATTACAAACCTTTGGAATCATAATCATAATCAATTCCAATGCTTTGTGGGTGGAATCATAATTGTAATCATAATCACAGTCTTCCTAAGTAATCATAATTGATTCCATGGGTAATGGAACTGCAACATGTCTATCACGTTGTGTAATATCACCTCTGCCTCTGCTAACCCCCTGACCCCTCTGCCCCTCCCTTACCTCCACCATTAGTCACCCTTCGACCCCTCTTGCCTCCCTCTCCCTTGAAAATGATTTGGATCTAAGAGTCAATCCTCCCAGGGTTCATAACTACCAGAATGTTTGGATTGACAACACTGACAGTAACAGCCAGGACTATAGGCAACTGTACCTATGGTGAGGGAATTAAGGAAGTAGGTGCTTTGGGAGAAGTTGAGTAAGTAGGTTAGCAGTTTTGATGCAATGGACTGAGTAATAGGGATGGATGATTTGAATGCAAGAGTGGACAACATGGCAGCTGAGGATGTAACCAGATGTAAGGGGCAACCAGTGTCCATTGAAATGGTGAATAGCCTATGGACTTGTGTACTGAAAAAGGAACGGTGATTAGGAATGCCTTGTTTTAAAAAATGTGGCACATACAAGAATATGTGGGTAAAAAGGACAAGAGGTCAACAATAATTAGGTAATATGTTTGAGGAAAGGAACCTGGATGTTTTGGCTCTGAGTGAAATGAAGCTCAAGGGTAAAGGGGAAGAGTGGTTTGGGAATGTCTTAGGAGTAAAGTCAGGGGTTAGAGAGGAAAAGAGCAAGGGAAGGAGTAGCCCTACTCCTGAAACAGGAGTGGTGGGAGTATGAGATAGAGTGTAAGAAAGTAAACTCTAGATTGATATGGGTAAAACTGAAAGTTGATGGAGAGAGATGGGTGATTATTGGTGCATATGCATCTGGGCATGAGAAGAAAGATCATGAGAGGCAAGTGTTTTGGGGGCAGCAGAATGAGTGTGTTAGTGGTTTTGATGAACGAGACCGGGTTATAGTGATGGGTGATTTTAATGCAAAGGTGAGTAATGTGGCAGTTGAGGGAATAATTGGTATACATGGGGTGTTCAGTGTTGTAAATGGAAATGGTGAAGAGCTTGTAGATTTATGTGCTGAAAAAGGACTGGTGATTGGGAATACCTGGTTTAAAAAGCGAGATATACATAAGTATACGTATGAAAGTAGGAGAGATGGCCAGAGAGCGTTATTGGATTACGTGTTAATTGATAGGCGCGCGAAAGAGAGACTTTTGGATGTTAATGTGCTGAGAGGTGCAACTGGAGGGATGTCTGATCATTATCTCGTGGAGGCGAAGGTGAATATTCGTAGAGGTTTTCAGAAAAGAAGAGAGAATGTTGGGGTGAAGAGAGTGGTGAGAGTAAGTGAGCTTGGAAAGGAGACTTGTGTGAGGAGGTACCAGGAGAGACTGAGTACAGAATGGAAAAAGGTGAGAACAAAGGAGGTAAGGGGAGTGGGGAGGAATGGGATATATTTAGGGAAGCAGTGATGGCTTGTGCAAAAGATGCTTGTGGCATGAGAAGCATAGGAGGTGGGCAGATTAGAAAGGGTAGTGAGTGGTGGGATGAAGAGGCAAGATTAGTAGTGAAAGACAAGAGAGAGGCATTTGGACGATTTTTGCAGGGAAATAATGCAAATGACTGGGAGATGTATAAAAGAAAGAGGCAGGAGGTCAAGAGAAAGGTGCAAGAGGTGAAAAAGAGGGCAAATGAGAGTTGGGGTGAGAGAGTACCATTAAATTTCAGGGAGAATAAAAAGATGTTTTGGAAGGAGGTAAATAAAGTGAGTAAGACAAGGGAACAAATGGGAACTTCAGTGAAGGGGGCTAATGGGAGGTGATAACAAGTAGTGGTGATGTGAAAAGGAGATGGAGTGAGTATTTTGAAGGTTTGTTGAATGTGTTTGTTGATAGAGTGGCAGATATAGGGGGTTTTGGTCGAGGTGGTGTGCAAAGTGAGAGGGTTAGGGAGAATGATTTGGTAAACAGAGAAGAGGTAGTAAAAGCTTTGTGAAAGATGAAAGCCGGCAAGGCAGCAGGTTTGGATGGCATTGCAGTGGAATTTACTAAAAAAGGGGCTGACTGTATTGTTGATAGGTTGGTAAGGTTATTTAATGTATGTATGATTCATGGTGAGGTGCCTGAGGATTGGCGGAATGCTTGCATAGTGCCATTGTACAAAGGCAAAGGGGACAAAGGTGAGTGCTCAATTACAGAGGTATAAGTTTGTTGAGTATTCCTGGGAAATTATATGGGGGGGTATTGATTGAGAGGGTGAAGGCATGTACAGAGCATCAGATTGGGGAAGAGCAGTGTGGTTTCAGAAGTGGTAGAGGATGTGTGGATCAGGTGCTTGCTTTGAAGAGTGTATGTGAGAAATACTTAGAAAAGCAAATGGATTTGTATGTAGCATTTATGGATCTGGAGAAGGCATATGTTAGAGTTGACAGAGATGCTCTGTGGAAGGTATTAAGAATATATGGTGTGGGAGGCAAGTTGTTAGAAGCAGTGAAAAGTTTTTATCGAGGTTGTAAGGCATGTGTACGTGTAGGAAGAGAGGAAAGTGATTGGTTCTCAGTGAATGTACGTTTGCTGCAGGAGTGTGTAATGTCTCCACAGTTGTTTAATTTGTTTATGGATGGGGTTAGGGAGGTGAATGAAAGGGTTTTGGAAAGAGGGGCAAGTATGCAGTCTGTTGTGGATGAAAGAGCTTGGGAAGTGAGTCAGTTGTTGTTCGCTGATGATACAGCGCTGGTAGCTGATTCATGTGAAAAATTTCAGAAGCTGGTGACTGAGTTCGGTAAAGTGAGTGAAAGAAGAATGTTGAGAGTAAATGTGAATAAGAGTAAGGTTATTAGGTACAGTAGGGTTGAGGGTCATGTCAATTGGGAGGTAAGTTTGAATGGAGAAAACTGGAGGAAGTGAAGTGTTTTAGATATCTGGGAGTGGATTTGGCAGTGGATGGAACCATGGAAGCAGAAGTGAATCATAGGGTGGGAGGGGGGCGAAAATCCTGGGAGCCTTGAAGAATGTGTGGAAGTCGAGAACATTACCTCGGAAAGCAAAAATGGGTATGTTTGAAGGGTTAGTGGTTCCAACAATGTTTTATAGTTGCGAGGCATGGGCTATGGATAGAGTTGTGTGGAGGAGGGTGGATGTGCTGGAAATGAGATGTTTGAGGACAATATGTGAGGTGGTTTGATCGAGTAAGTAATAATAGGGTAGGTGCAAATATGGACAGGAATAAGTCAAGACTCTCCTCCCATGGCCATCCTCTTAATGGGAGTTCTTGGAGGGATTGGGCATCTGAGCTATACATAGATACATAGCATTCTGGACTGATAAGATTACAATATAACATTTCTACTGGTTTTCAGACACTACTACAGGACCTGGATGTGTGGTAATAAAAAAGTGTGTGGTTGAGAGAGCAGAAGAGGGTGTTTTGAAATGGTTTGGTCACATGGAGAGAATGAGTGAGGAAAGATTGACCAAGAGGATATATGTGTCAGAGGTGAAGGGAACGAGGAGAAGTGGGAGACCAAAGTGGAGGTGGAAAGATGGAGAGAAAAAGATTTTGAGTGATCGGGGCCTGAACGTGCAGGAGGGTGAAAGGCGTGCAAGGAATAGAGTGAATTGGAACGATGTGGTATACCTGGGTTGATGTGCTGTCAATGGATTGAACCAGGGTATGTGAAGCGTCTGGGGTAAACCATGGAAAGTTCTGTGGGGCCTGGATGTGAAAAGGGAGCTGTGGTTTCGGTGCATTATTACATGACAGGTGGAGACTGAGTGTGAACGAATGGGGCCTTTGTTGTCTTCCTAGCGCTACCTCGTGCACATGAGGGGGGAGGGGGTTGTTATTTCATGTGTGGCAGGGTGGCGATGGGAATGAATAAAGGCAGACAGTATGAAATATGTACATGTGTATATATGTATATGTCTGTGTGTGTATATATATGTATACGTTGAGATATATAGGTATGTATATTTGCGTGTGTGGACGTGTATGTATATACATGTGTATGAGGGTGGGTTGGGCCATTCTTTTGTCTGTTTCCTTGTGCTACCTTGCTAACGCGGAAGACAGCGACAAAGCAAAATAAATAATAAATAAATATGTGTATTATATGACAGGCATGTAAGGGAGAAACTTTTTGAATGTAAATATGGTGAGAAGTGCAGCTGGGGGTGCCTGATAATTTCTGGGCATAGGCAAGGGTGAATTTTCACAGGAGCTTCCAGAGAAAAGGAAATGACCAACTATAATTAACACAAAAGCTTACTCTTGCCAAAAATAGAATTTCCTTTTAATGCACACTGTTTGGCTGTGGAGTATTGGCCTCTTTCACTCATTCACTTTTTCGTGTACTGCATATGACTGTCAGTTCTTGATCCCCTTGGTAGTGCATGCTATGCACAGAACTACTTTATCACACTTTTAGTGATGATGATCTATAGCTCTACCTGCCTTCTTCATCAAGCGAGAGATGATTTTAGTGAATGATAATAAAAAAGTAAAAAAGAAAAAATGGAATCATAAGAAATCACTAATGAATAAATTCAAGTAGATCTTTCTTTTCTTTTTCTTTCACACTAGCGTTAAGAACAGAGGACTGGGCCTTTGAAGGAATATCCTCACCTGGCCCCCTCCTCTGTTCGTTTTTTTGGAAAATTAAAAAAAAAATGAGAGGGGAGGATTTCCAGCCCCTCGCTCCCTCCCCATTTAGTCACCTTCTAAAAAACAAAAAAAGAAGCAGGGGGTAGTGATGCTGTTTCCTGAGGGGCAGGGTAGTGCCAGGAATGGATGAAGGCAGACAAGTATGAATATGTACCTGTGTATATATGTATATCTGTGTATGTTTATGTATGTATGTGTGTACATTGACATGTATATATTTATTCATTTATTTATTATTCATTTATTTTGCTTTGTTGCTGTCTCCTGCGTTCGCGAGGTAGCACAAGGAAACAGACGAAAGAAATGGCCCAACCCACCCCCATACACATGTATATACATACACGTCCACACACGCAAATATACATACCCATACATCTCAATGTTCACATATATATACACACACAGACATATACATATGTACACATGCACACAATTCACACTCTCTGCCTTTAGTCATTCCCATCGCAACCTTGCCACACATGGAATAACTTCCCCCTCCCCCCTCATGTGTGCGAGGTAGCTAGGAAAAGACAACAAAGGCCCCATTCGTTCACACTCAGTCTCTAACTGTCATGCAATACTATCCGAAAACACAGCTCCCTTTCCACATCCAGGCCCCACAGAACTTTCCATAGTTTACCCCAGACGCTTCACATGCCCTGATTCAATCCATTGACAGCACGTCCACCCCGGTATACCACATCGAACCAATTTACTCTATTCCTTGCCCGCCTTTCACCCTCCTGCATGTTAAGGCCCCGATCACTCAAAATCTTTTTCACTCCATCTTTCCACCTCCAATTTGGTCTCCCACTTCTCCTCGTTCCCTCCACCTCCGACACATATATCCTCTTGGTCAATCTTTCCTTACTCATTCTCTCCATGTGACCAAACCATTTCAAAACACCCTCTTCTGCTCTCTCAACCACGCTCTTCTTATTTCCACACATCTCTCTTACCCTTACATTACTTACTCGATCAAACCACCTCACACCACATATTGTCCTCAAACATCTCATTTCCAGCACATCCACCCTCCTGCACACTACTCTATCCATAGCCCATGCCTCGCAACCATACAACATTGTTGGAACCACTATTCCTTCAAACATACCCATTTTTGCTTTCCGAGATAATGTTCTCGACTTCCACACATTCTTCAAGGCTCCCAGGATTTTCGCCCCCTCCCCCACCCTATGACTCACTTCCGCTTCCATGGTTCCATCCGCTCCCAAATATCTGAAACACTTTACTTCCTCCAGTTTTTCTCCATTCAAACTTACCTCCCAATTGACTTGACCCTCAACCCTACTGTACCTAATAACCTTGCTCTTATTCACATTTACTCTTAACTTTCTTCTTTCACACACTTTACCAAACTCAGTCACCGACTTCTGCAGTTTCTCACATGAATCAGCCACCAGAGCTGTATCATCAGCGAACAGCAACTGACTCACTTCCCAAACTCTCTCATCCCCAACAGACTGCATACTTGCCCCTCTTTCCAAAACTCTTGCATTCACCTCCCTAACAACCCCATCCATAAACAAATTAAATAACCATCGAGACATCACACACCCCTGCCGCAAACCTACATTCACTGAGAACCAATCACTTTCCTCTCCTCCTACACGTACACATGCCTTACATCCTCAATAAAAACTTTTCACTGCTTCTAACAACTTGCCTACCACACCATATATTCTTAGTACCTTCCACAGAGCATCTCTATCAACTCTATCATATGCCTTCTCCACATCCATAAATGCTACATACAAATCCATTTGCTTTTCTAAGTATTTCTCACATACATTCTTCAAAGCAAACACCTGATCCACACATCCTCTACCACTTCTGAAACCACACTGCTCTTCCCCAATCTGATGCTCTGTACATGCCTTCACCCTCTCAATCAATACCCTCCCATATAATTTACCAGGAATACTCAACAACTTATACCTCTGTAATTTGAGCACTCACTCTTATTCCCTTTGCCTTTATACAATGGCACTATGCATGCATTCCGCCAATCCTCAGGCACCTCACCATGAATCATACATACATTAAATAACCTTACCAACCAGTCAACAATACAGTCACCCCCTATTTTTAATAAATTCCACTGCAATACTATCTAAACCTGCTGCCTTGCATGTATGGGCATTTCTGTATATATACGTGTATGCAAGTGGATGGGCCGTTCTTTATCTGTTTCCTGGTGCTACCTCACTTGATGTGGGAAACAGCAATTAAGTGTAATAACTATAAATAAACAAAATAAAAAAAGAAGCACAAATTGATAATCATCATAACCATTTATGTGCCAGCTGAGGGACTGGGTATGGAGGTGTGGTGCTGCATGATTTCTCAGTGGTATGTATCTCAAAAAAACTTGCTTCATAATGGCAAAGTAGTGACAGTACCTACTATCTGATGTATACAGTATCATGTGACAATCATCTATACACAAGTGCATGGAAAGGACCACTGCCAGACCAAAAACAGCATCACAGAATGACTATCACCGTTAATGTTTACATGTTAGCTGAGGGCGTGGGTATGAGGTTGTGTTGTTAGATAGCAAATCATGCCATCTCATGGGCCAAGCCACATAACTCGTGCATCATAAAGGATGCTGAATTTTTCACTCCTACTCATGCATTATATGTTGTAAGTTATATGTTTCTTATAACTCTGACAAGTCACTAGATATGTTCTGCACATTTTGTTGTAAAATACCAAAAATATATACTGTATGACATAAAGGATACAAGGCTATCATTTGTAGTCGCGCTTTGATGTAGAGCACAAGATGTGAACACAAGTGACGCAGGATACCATCACAGCCTGGACTACCTGGAGAAGCTGGACCATTCACAGAACTGCTGCCATTGCTATTCACAAAACTTTTCTTCTCAAGCCCCAGCTCACTTAATTCTGCATTGAGTGATTCATAGCTTGCTCTCACAGAACTCTGTAAAAAAAATAAAAAAAAAGGATAAGAAATAAGAAGTTAACTCAGATAAGTACAAAAAGAGATATTATTACCTCTCTCTTAAGTACTGTTACACTAAATATCACATTATATTCTTAACAGTCATGTTTTCAGATATCACCCACACTGACCCTACCTAACTGTATCTCTGATGCCTGTTCCAATTGGAACTCCCTCAGAGGGGTGGCTATGGCAACATAGTCTTCATAAATAAAGAACTCCATTGCCACTTCTTAGCCTTTATGCCTCACCCTTAACAGGCCACTGGCAGAGGGCAAGTCTAGTGCAGTGTTTGCAGAGGCTCCTACCTAATGTCCCTAATGACTACTTTCTAATGCTCCTGTCCACTACTTCTACCTAAAGTTTCTACCTTATGCTCCAGCCTAAATTTTCCTTCCTTCCATTTCTATTTACTGCTCCTAATATTTCGCCAAAAGGCAGGGCTAGCACATAGAGCTTAATGCAGGAAAATCTAGAGTTACGAAGAATGAGCAGCATGAGTTAAGCATTGTTAGGTGTTACATATGACAAGGAAAGATTGTATGTTTGTGGACAAAATGCCAGTAGTCCACATGTTAGTGAGGAAGAAAGAAAAGACAGCTACCTGGGTCAGAGGAGTGCAGCTTGACAACCACTCAAGTGCTGGGTCACTAAGCAGGTGTCACTAATCCTCCTGATACCCAGATGGGTAGTACTGGTAATATACTTCCCTGGACATGGTACCACAACTTGTACTCTACAACCAATTATCATACTTTTACTGTGTGCAAACATAGTGACAAATAAAATATACAAACAAATGGCACTGACCACCTACCTACATGCTACAATGCAATATACAGTAATAAGACTGAATTACAAAATAAATATATAGGAGACTTGTATAATCAGAATGTTTGCAGTGATACGGTGAATTTCCTTTCAGTCAGGGCATATCATATAAATAACATGTATGAAAAAATCTTACCAGAAAGTTTACCAATTATATCACATTAAGTAAAATTTAAACTGAAGATACTCAATACAAACACAGCATAGATTGTTAATTAAAATGAAGATAAATCTTTACCAGATAGAAGCACATATGACTTCAAATGTAGAAAAGGGAAATCAACATTGGAAAAGCCTGATAGGGCTGATCACCAAAGGGAAACTAGCATATCTTTAACAAATATTTTCAGTTCTACCACGCATTCCTCATGTGTCGTAGAAGGCTACTAAAGGGGATGGGAGCGGGGGCTAGAAACCATCCCCTCCTTGTATTTTAACTTTCTAAAATAGGAAACAGAAGAAGGAGTCACGCGGGGAGTGCTCATCCTCCTCGAAGGCTCAGATTGGGATGTCTAAGTGTGTGTGGATGTAACTAAGATGAGAAAAAAGGAGAGATAGGTAGTATGTTTGAAGAAAGGACCTGGATGTTCTGGCTCTGAGTGAAACAAAGTTCAATGGTAAAGGGGAAGAGTGGTTTGGGAATGTCTTGGAAGTAAAGTCAGGAGTTGGTGAGAGGACAAGAGCAAGGGAAGGAGTAGCACTATTCCTGAAACAGGAGTGGTGGGAGTATGAGATAGAGTGTAAGAAAGTAAACTCTAGATTGATATGGGTAAAACTGAAAGTGGATGGAGAGAGATGGGTGATTATTGGTGCATATGCACCTGGGCATGAGAAGAAAGACCATGAGAGGCAAGTGTTTTGGGAGCAGCTGAGTGAGTGTGTTAGTAGTTTTGATGCACGAGACTGGATTATAGTGATGGGTGATTTGAATGCAAAGGTGAGTAATGTGGCAGTTGAGGGAATAATTGGTGTACATGGGGTGCTCAGTGTTGCAGATGGAAATGGCAAAGAGCTTGTAGATTTGTGCACTGAAAAAGGATTGTTGATTGGGAATAACTGGTTTAAAAAGAGATATATACATAAGTATACTTATGTAAGTACGAGAGATGGCCAGAAAGTGTTATTGGATTACGTGTTAATTGATAGGTGCACGAAAGAGAGACTTTTGGATGTTAATGTGCTAAGAGGTGCAACTCGAGGGATGTCTGATCATTATCTTGTGGAGGCGAAGGTGAAGATTTGTAGAGGTTTTCAGAAAAGAAGAGAGAATGTTGGGGTGAAGAGAGGTGAGAGTAAGTGAGCTTGGGAAGGAGACTTGTGTGAGGAAGTACCAGGAGAGACTGAGTACAGAATGGAAAAAGATGAAAACAAAGGATGTAAGGGGAGTGGGGGAGAAATGGGATGTATTTAGGGAAGCAGTGATGGCTTGCGCAAAAGATGCTTGTGGCATGAGAAGTGTGGGAGGTGGGCAGATTAGAAAGGGTAGTGAGTGGTGGGATGAAGAAGTAAGATAATTAGTGAAAGAGAAGAGAGAAGCATTTGGACGATTTTTGCAGGGAAATAATGCAAATGACTGGGAGATGTGTAAAAGAAAGAGGCAGGAGGTCAAGAGAAAGGTGCAAGAGGTGAAAAAGAGGGCAAATGAGAGTTGGGGTGAGAGAGTATCATTAAATTTTAGGGAGAATAAAAAGATGTTGTGGAAGGAGGTAAATAAAGTGTGCAGGACAAGGGAGCAAATGTGAACATCAGTGAAGGGGGCTAATGGGGAGGTGATTGCAAGTAGTGGTGAAGTTAGAAGGAGATGAAGTGAGTATTTTGAAGGTTTATTGAATGTGTTTGATGATAGAGTGGCAGATATAGGGTGTTTTGGTCGGGGTGGTGTGCAAAGTGAGAGGGTTAGGGAAAATGGTTTGGTAAGAAAAGAGGAGGTAGTAAAAGCTTTGCAGAAGATGAAAGCTGGCAAGGCAGTGGGTTTGGATGGTATTGTAGTGGAATTTATTAAAAAAGGGGGTGACTGTATTGTTGACTGGTTGGTAAGGTTATTTAATGTATGTATGACTCATGGTGAGGTGCCTAAGGATTGGCAGAATGCTTGCATAGTGCCACTGTACAAAGGCAAAGGGGATAAAGGTGAGTGCTCAAATTACAGAGGTATAAGTTTGTTGAGTATTCCTGGGAAATTGTATGGGAGGGTATTGATTGAGAGGGTGAAGGCATGTATAGAGCATCAGATTGGGGAAGAGCAGTGTGGCTTCAGAAGTGGTAGAGGACGTGTGGATCAGGTGTTTGCTTTGAAGAATGTATGTGAAAAATACCTAGAAAAGCAAATGGATTTGTATGTAGCATTTATGGATCTGGAGAAGGCATATCATAGTGTTGATAGAGATGCTCTGTGGAAGGTATTTAGAATATATGGTGTGGGAGTCAAGTTGTTAGAAGCAGTGAAAAGTTTTTATTGAGGATGTAAGGCATGTGTAAGAGTAGGAAGAGAGAAAAGTGATTGGTTCTCAGTGAATGTCGGTTTGCGGCAGGGGTGCATAATGTCTCCATGGTTGTTTAATTTGTTTATGAATGGGGTTGTTAGGAAGGTGTATGCAAGGGTTTTGGAAAGAGGGGCAAGTATGCAGTCTGTTGTGGATGAGAAAACTTTGGAAGTGAGTCAGTTGTTGTTCGCTGATGATACAGCACTGTTGGCTGATTCCGGTGAGAAACTGCAGAAGCTGGTGAATGAGTCTAGTAAAGTGTGTGAAAGAAGAAAGCTGAGAGTAAATGTGAATAAGAGCAAGGTTATTAGGTATAGTAGGGTTGAGGAACAAGTGAACTGGGAGGTAAGTTTGAATGGAGAAAAACTGGAGGAAGTGAAGGGTTTTAGATATAATGGAGTGGATTTGGCAGCGGATGGAACCATGGAAGCTGAAGTGAGTCATAGGGTGGGGGACGGGGCGAAAGTTTTGGGAGCGTTGAAAAATGTGTGGAACGCAAGAACATTATCTCGGAAAGCAAAAATGGGTATGTTTGAAGGAATAGTGGTTCCAACAATGTTATGTGGTTGCGAGGTGTGGGCTATAGATAGAGTTGTGCGGAGGAGGGTGGATGTGCTGGAAATGAGATGTTTGCGGACAATATATGGTGTGAGATGGTTTGACCAAGTAAGTAATGAAAGGGTAAGAGAGTTGTGTGGTAATAAAAAGAGTGTGGTTGAGAGAGCAGAAGAGGGTGTTTCAAAATGGTTTGGTCACATGGAGAGAATGAGTGAGGAAAGATTGACAAAGAGGATATATGTGTCAGAGGTGGAAGGGACAAGTAGAAGTGGGAGACCAAACTGGATGTGGAAAGATGGAGTGAAAAAGATTTTGTGTGATCAGGGGATGAACATGCAGGAGGATGAAAGGCGTGCAAGGAATAGAGTGAACTGGAATGATGTGGTATACCAGGGTCGACGTGCTGTCAATGGATTGAACCAGGGCATGTGAAGCGTCTGGGGTAAACCATGGAAAGTTTTGTGGGGCCTGGATGTGGAAAGGGAGCTGTGGTTTCGTTGCATTATACATGATAGGTAGAGACTGAGTGTGAACGAATGTTGCCTTTGTTGTCTTTTCCTAGTGCTACCTCACGCACATGCAGGGGTAGGTGGTTGTCATTTCATGTGTGGCAGGGTAACGACGGGAATAAGGGCAGATGGTATGAGTTATGTACAAGTGTATATATGTATATGTCTTGTGTGTATATATATGTATACGTTGAGATGTATAGGTATGTATATGTGCGTGTGTGGATGTGTATGTGGGTGGGTTGGGCCATTCTTTCGTCTGTTTCCTTGTGCTACCTCGCTGAGGCAGGAGACAGTGACAAAGTAAAATAAATAAGATATACTAAATTCAGATCCTGCACTTATTGGTTCTTGTGTTTCTTATGAAAAATAAGTTCATATGCACAAAGTAGAATCAAAAAGATTTCTAATATCCCATACACAGATATAATTTTCTAAAAATAATTTTTTGTCTGTGACACAATGTACACTGCTTTCTAATGAAAATAAAATGGTAGAATAGCCAATGATTACTTGAAAATGAAGGATAGGTATGACAGGTATACCAAAGAAAATGAAGATATACTGCGAGTAGCACTACATCTTTTGAATGAAATCATTTCAACAAAACAGGAGCAGAATTGGCCACCATGTCCCAGTAAGCTAAATGATCAATATATGGAAACACCATCCACACTCAGCACTTTCTTAATGGCCCCCTTGACTACTGAAGCTAAACCCCAAACCAGATGATCATTAATCCAAGCCCTCATCTACGGAACACCAGTAAGAGAGATAAAGATATCCAAACATGTTTTACTGCCCTAAACAGCCAAAATGGAAACTGGCAATGTTGATGTAATAAAGATTCTAAACCATTTAGAGCATGGAATACCATATCTAATGTTAGAAGAGATAGACAGAGCAGTAATGCTTGCAAAAATTGCAAAGGCTGGCATTAGGTGATGTTATTCTGCCCTTATGTATGTACAGTGGAGTTTCTATTGTCTTGGCTTATAATGGCACAGACAGAAAAGAGAAATACAATAAGTGATTTAGGAACATCACAGCAAGTGAATTAAATCAATGAAAAACACTAAGTGTCTGCTGCTGAGCCTCTTTCCCCCTACAGCTTCTGGCATTACCCTACTATGACTGTGGCAACACAGAAAGTCCTCTGGTTATCACATCACTTCCTGCCCATGATGCAGAGAATACAGAAGCAACTCATGCAAAATTCAAAATTAATGAATGGGCTTTGATATATCACAATGATACAGTTCATCAGAAAGTGAGTTCATGGGCCGGCTTTAACATTCACACAAATTATCATAGTCAGTTAACAAGAACACGCTTGATTATTTGCCTATAATCACTGCTCCAGCAATATAGATGGGGCACAACAGTGCCCCAGGTGGCAAAAAGGGCTTTTGCTTGAAACTATCTATTTTGTCAAAGTATAATTAAAAGAAGTTTGTGCCTTATACGCAACCAACCTGCAGGAACAGGGGTCTCATTAATTCTGATTTGGGAACTTTTTTATTTTCAAAAGGTGAAGCAGATGTCAATGTTCAATCAATCACTGACTTTCTCAACAGCAACTAGATTAACCCCTTTCATCAGAATGATGCTGATTGATGAGCATTTCCTTAAGTGTAGCTACTCCTCTGATGTAGCAAATGACCTGCTAACAACTAAAGATAATGGGCAGATGGCTTATCATGAGATTGAGGACACAAATCTGAAAAAGTGACTTCATTCTCCAAATTACTTCAGAGATGGAATGAAAAATTTTCAGCAATTTCCTAGCAAAAACAAAAACACGGTCTCTAAACTAGGAGACTATCCTCATGGCAATCCACACAAATTCAGTTATATGCTATTTTTTTTTTTTTTTTTTTTTTTATACTTTGTCGCTGTCTCCCGCGTTTGCGAGGTAGCGCAAGGAAACAGACGAAAGAAATGGCCCAACCCCCCCCATACACATGTACATACACACGTCCACACACGCAAATATACATACCTACACAGCTTTCCATGGTTTACCCCAGACGCTTCACATGCCTTGATTCAATCCACTGACAGCACGTCAACCCCTGTATACCACATCGCTCCAATTCACTCTATTCCTTGCCCTCCTTTCACCCTCCTGCATGTTCAGGCCCCGATCACACAAAATCCTTTTCACTCCATCTTTCCACCTCCAATTTGGTCTCCCTCTTCTCCTCGTTCCCTCCACCTCCGACACATATATCCTCTTGGTCAATCTTTCCTCACTCATTCTCTCCATGTGCCCAAACCATTTCAAAACACCCTCTTCTGCTCTCTCAACCACGCTCTTTTTATTTCCACACATCTCTCTTACCCTTACGTTACTTACTCGATCAAACCACCTCACACCACACATTGTCCTCAAACATCTCATTTCCAGCACATCCATCCTCCTACGCACAACTCTATCCATAGCCCACGCCTCGCAACCATACAACATTGTTGGAACTACTATTCCTTCAAACATACCCATTTTTGCTTTCCGGGATAATGTTCTCGACTTCCACACATTTTTCAAGGCTCCCAAAATTTTCGCCCCCTCCCCCACCCTATGATCCACTTCCGCTTCCATGGTTCCATCCGCTGACAGATCCACTCCCAGATATCTAAAACACTTCACTTCCTCCAGCCTCTCACCATTCAAACTCACCTCCCAATTGACTTGACCCTCAACCCTACTGTACCTAATAACCTTGCTCTTATTGACATTTACTCTTAACTTTCTTCTTCCACACACTTTACCAAACTCCGTCACCAGCTTCTGCAGTTTCTCACATGAATCCGCCACCAGCGCTGTATCATCAGCGAACAACAACTGACTCACTTCCCAAGCTCTCTCATCCCCAACAGACTTCATACTTGCCCCTCTTTCCAAAACTCTTGCATTTACCTCCCTAACAACCCCATCCATAAACAAATTAAACAACCATGGAGACATCACACACCCCTGCCGCAAACCTACATTCACTGAGAACCAATCACTTTCCTCTCTTCCTACACGTACACATGCCTTACATCCTCGATAAAAACTTTTCACTGCTTCTAACAACTTTCCTCCCACACCATATATTCTTAATACCTTCCACAGAGCATCTCTAACAACTCTATCATATGCCTTCTCCAGATCCATAAATGCTACATACAAATCCATTTGCTTTTCTAAGTATTTCTCACATACATTCTTCAAAGCAAACACCTGATCCACACATCCTCTACCACTTCTGAAACCACACTGCTCTTCCCCAATCTGATGCTCTGTACATGCCTTCACCCTCTCAATCAATACCCTCCCATATAATTTACCAGGAATACTCAACAAACTTATACCTCTGTAATTTGAGCACTCACTCTTATCCCCTTTGCCTTTGTACAATGGCACTATGCAAGCATTCCGCCAATCCTCAGGCACCTCACCATGAGTCATACATACATTAAATAACCTTACCAACCAGTCAACAATACAGTCACCCCCTTTTTTAATATATGCTATTTACAGATATAAACAAAAAGATGGACATGCCTCTGGCATTACAGCAGCAGTTAGGTCCTTTGTCCTAACCATTAGAAATTGTAATGGTACAAAGAAAAACACAAAAAACAGCTTTCGTAAGACACCTTCAGAAGGCATCATCTCAAGAAATGTTGGACTATCATCTACAACTATTTGATGAAACTGTTTTTGTGCAAGGGGAAAAATACACGCTTTCCAAGTCACCAGATCAGATTTTCATGATTGCACTGCAAAGTTCACCAGCAAGTAAAAGCATTGATGCAGTGTTTGATATGTATAAGAAAGCAAGCACAGGCTAAGGAGTGGTGCAGATGGTGACATTTTGTTCTCTAAAATACTAGCAAAGCATAGCAAAGAATTGGAAATGTCTGCACTCATGCCCTTCTAGCAATAAAAATTTAATTAATTTCTTTGTGGGGTAATGGAGAAAGAAACAAGAACAAATTGGCCAGGCAATACTGTATGTGACACATGGGGCTAAATATCTCAGGATAACTAAGGATCATATGGAAGAAACCGAAGGTCCAGAAATGCCCAAGACGAGGCAGACACGTTTCTTTCTACATGCCCAACCTGCAAAAACTCTTGGTCAAAATCAGTTATACTGTTTGTGGAGGATACTGATGTGCTGATTATGAGCTTGATTTCAGCAGCAGTAGCTATTATAAAAGCTACATGCTATGTGGAACAAAAAACAAGAGCAAAATTCATCAGCATCAGTAAACTTGATGCCACTCTAGGAAATCAAATCTGCACCTCCCTGTGAGAGTAACATTTATGGGAAGTGATATGGTCAGTGCTTTTTCAGGACAAGGCAAAAGCAAAGGACTGAACCTCGTTTACTATCTATCTATATCTCTGACGCCCATTCCCTCTGGGAACTCCCATCACGGGGTGGCCATGGCAAAAGAGTCTCCGCTTATCCCTGTTCCTACATGCCTCCCTCGCATACACCATTCCATGTATTCTTCCACCTTTTCTCTCCTTCCAGTATTCCTCCACCCTTTTTGCCAACGTCCCAGGTGGTCTTCTTCTCACACCAATCCCTTTAATTGTACTATTATACTCTCCTTGTAAATTCACAGTCTTGCATCCTTTCCACATGCCCAAACCACCTCAAAGTATTATGTTTCACCCATTCTACCACTCCACAATTAATTCCCTTTGCATTCCCTGCCATACCACATCTCTCATACATCCCTTCATTTCTTTCTTCATTCCATCTAGTGGCACCACATGCTCTTCTAATAGCTCATTTCCACAGCCTGGATTCTTGACCACTGAGACTCATTCCAAGTCCATGTTTCAGCTGCATAGGTCTCTTAATCTTCTCCTCACTTCCATACTTACACCTCTAACCTACATTATTCTATTAGAGAACCTGATGACTCTTCTACTCTGTGCTGCTCTCTCCCTCATCTCTCTTTCTATATCACCTAATTTACCCAAGACAGCTCCTAGATACTTAAATTCTCTCACTTGTTCAAGTCTTTCTCCCCCTCATATACAATGCACAATTTAGTACACTTTCTAGTCTCTATTTGCCACTAGCCACCATATCTCACTACCACACTCCATCTCTGCATCCCTTTTCCCTAGTTTTGCTTTCATCTTTCTTATCACTCCATCCATATGTATATCAAAAATCCCTGCCTCACATTTACTGATATTCCAAAACTATTGCTCAACTCTCCATCCGCTCTTACACACACATTTGCTCCTCTATAAAAGATTTTCACACCATTAAACACTTGTCCCCCTACACAATATATCCTTAATACATCCCATAAAGCATTCCACTCGACTGTCATACACTTTCTCCAGATCCATAAAAGCTGCATACAACTTTTTACCTTTCTCTAAATACATTTCCAATGTCATCTTTACTTTAAAAATCTGATCCACACACCCCCTATCTTTCCTATAACCCCCTTGCTCCTCACTTATTCTGCATTCAGTTACTTCCATCACTCTATCAATGAATACTACTTCCACCACTCAATCAATGAACATTACTTCCATCACTCTATCAATTAACATTTTTACATACACTTTTCCTGGCATACTTAACACACTTATTCCCCTATAACTGCTACATACATCCTTAGCACCACTTCCTTTGAATAAAGGAACAAAAATAGCTTTCACCCAATCCTCAGGCACAACATTCTGTTTCCATGCTAAATTGCATATCAGATGTATCCAGTCTATCACACTTTCTCCTCCATACTTCTGCATTTCAGCCATAATCCTGTCCAATCCAGGTGCCTTTCCTACCTTCAGCCTCATTATTGTCCTTCTTACCTCACTTTTAGCTATAGACCCTTTCACTTGTATCCTCTTCCTTCCATCCTCCATACCCATGCATGTAACAACAGTTGCCTTCCGTTCTCCCAAATTCATCAGTTCAAAATACTCTTTCCATTTTCCTTTCACTTCCTCATTTTGATTCCTACTTCTCACATTAACATTTCCAATCTTACATCCATCTCCTTCCTTTTTCACTTCCTTCCAGTATAGTTTCTTATCATCCCAAAACTTTTCACTTAACTTCTTTCTAAAATTTTCATCAACTCTTTCTTTGCTTTCCTCTATCAGCTTCTTAACATTCTGCTTACATATTCTATATTCTTCCCATCTCCTTTGCTGAACATCCACTGGTACATTCCTATTCAGCTATCTACCATATGCATTTTTCTTCTCTTCCACAGCATTTCTAATCTCTTCTGTCCACCATTGCCCTTTTTTATTCCTGTATCTCATAACCTTGTATTCAGCCACTAATTCTACAACCTTTAATAGTAGTTCTCTAAACATTCTAAACACCTCATTCACAAATGACTGCATCCCGACATTCACTGCACTTCCATCTAAGCTTTCAGTTATCATCCTTTCATACTCCTCCCTGCAATTTTTCTGGTTCATCTTCTCACTTGCCAACACTTTTACTTCTCCATTCTTCCTTACACCATACTTCCACTTCTTCCTGATCCTCATCCCCACAAGAACTATGAAATGGTCAGAGCTTCCAAGGAATTCCTCACAACTCTAGCATCTGGCACAGCCTTCTCAATCTTTCATCCATTGCCACATAGTTAATCAAGGCCTTTTGCTCTTCTCTTCCATCATTCCTCATTTGCTAAAGCCAATTATTCCAGGATTCCTTCAAAGCACAGGAAGAACAATGGCAATTATCAGTTGATCTCTTCACAGTCCTCCAGGAATTTACTTGTGGTTTGTATGCTGCCTGAAATCCTGTTAACAGTATGAAACAACTCCACTACAAACCAGGGTGTGCAAAGAAGGGGACAGTTGAATTTGGGCAGCTGCCCCTATGTGTAAATTGCCAACACTAACATACTTTGAGAACTAATTACTAGAGTGGTATATGAAGACAGTCTAATAGCAACACCTGATGTCCCACTTAACAACCATGAATGGGAAGTAGGACAGGATGGAATGCTCTCATTCCCTTCGGTCACCTTGGAGTTCAATCCCTGTAAATGAACTCTGCATTCCTATTTGCATTTTCATCCATTAAACAGGCACTGGCAACTGTTTAGTGAGCAGATACAAATGCAGATTTCATGAATACACAATTATGGTGGATGCTGAGGATGATGTCTCATTTCAGGACATGGCTGATGAAGAGGTATTGGAAAATGAAAATTATTGAAATGCAGGCTATCAACATGGCTTGGTAAGGTCAACAACAATTTCAATTTAGGAATAACTATATGGCAAAGAGTTTACAGATGTATCATTGAGTGCCTTATGTATTTTCCTCCAATTTTCATGTTATAAATTTTTTCCTCCCAAAAGGTAAGTATCAGTACTCTGTAGAAATTGTAGAATGTTGGTAACAACACATTTTTGTTTTTCATCAAATAATGATAAAGTGTTAATAAATTCATCGATGAGTACTTTGTTGTCAGTGCACATCAAATTGCACTAGTTGTGTTTTCTTACTCCACAAAATAAAAATGTGCACTTCATAGAATTTGTTGAATGTCAATAACATGATGGTTTTCTGTTATCTTTACCAATTATAAATACAGATACATAAACAACATTCTTTACCACCAATTATGGTCAGAAAAGATCAGTATCTATTGTCACCTGCCACAATGGATATCTCCTTTTAGATAGATCATCAGTCGTGTAGCAAAAGCCTTCTAACAAAACAGTGAAAACCCATGCATATGTTGATTTTGATACCAGCGGTGGTATCAATCCTAAAAACTCACTGGAGTTGTCAAATAACTGTCTGAATGAAAAACCTATACAGTACAAATGTCCAGCATACAATATTTGTAACTACAGATAATATACTTAAAAAAGTGTTTCAGCTGATACCACCATTTGGTACTAATCAGCTAAAACAGGTACAGGGATTTACCGATGTACTTGTAGAACACTGATTGGCTTTGCCCAGTCATCAGGTACCTGACTGCTTTTCCATGATTCCATGCCCGCTTTCCAGGTTCACCTCTATTCTTCAACAGTGCCATCAGCTCTTCCATTCTTTGCCAGCTTTATTGCTCTTCTTACTTCCTCCATTGTAATGTCTTCAATATCTTCATCTGTATAAAATCTATTTTTCTTTCTCCTTATCTCTCTCCTACTGTACAAATAGAAATGTCTCATCATCATCTCCAGCCACTCCCTCAAAATAGTCTCCCCATCCCTTTCAAGGAATCTCTCAGAAAGTGTAATAAACTTACACAAACCTTTCTACTACTTCCATACATCTTACAGATTAGTTTGTTACTCCTTAACTTCCACTGTAACAAAATTTTTGTTCCTGGGTAGTAAGTGTTATTTCCTAATTGCTTATGCATAAAAAGTAGAGGAAAAGGCTATTATTCCCTTCATATTTTGCTTATGTGACCAGGATAGTGATATTTTGAAATTTCCCTATTTCTAATTGATCAACAGGTGAATCTGCACATTTATATTCACATAAAGTCAGAAAACAATATATGAATCAAAATCAACATGAATTTACACTAATGTTATACAAAAGTGATGACAAAAGATTTAGGAGTGAGTAACTTTTTTTGAGATTTACAATTGTACTGTAAATCACTTTCAAGACACCAAATATAATCTCCCATCATGTTCTCATTATATGTTCCTTGGTAGTGGCATTCAAAGTTCAATATGTCCTCGTGGAAGAGCTCACTTTGCTCCCATGTTCTTTTTGAAACTATCAGTTTATCAAGATGAGCATCAAGGATATAGACTCAAGGGCATCCTGCAGTCCATCTTGCCGTAGTTCTTCACCATAATCTCAACCAGCTCCACATAGTTTTCAGCCTTGTGATTGCCCAGGAAGACACAGTCCACTGCAACAAAGTTGTACTAAGCTGCTTTCTCCTTCTTGGTGAGCTTCCTGGGGAATTCCTTGCACTCCAGGATCTTCTTTATCTGTGGTATGACAAAGACCCCGTCTTTAACCTTTGCCTCAGACAGCTTTGGGAAAAAAATCTTGAAGGTACTTGAAAGCTGCAGACTCCTTACCTAAAGCTGTGACAAATTGTTTCATAAAGCCTAACTGTATGTGCAGTGGTGGCATCAGCACCTTCCGGGGGTCCACCAGTGGTTCCCACTTGACACTATTCATCCCCACAGAGAATTCAGTCCGTTGTGGCCAGTTCCCACCCTGTGGTAATGCGCTGCCATGTTCCTGCTGTCCCAAAAGCAAAGATACCAGGGAAACATGGTAAATCATCTTGGAGACCCATCAGGAATGCCACCATTTTGATGTCTTTGATGACCTCCAAGCTGTCCCTGGGTAGTAAGTGTTATTTCCTAATTGCTTATGAATAAAAAGTAGAGGAAAAGGTTATCATTACCTTCAAATTTTGCTTCTGTGACAAGGAGAGAGATATTTTGATACTTTCCTGTTTCTAATTCGACAACAGGTGAATCTGCACATCTTTATTCACATGAAGTCAGAAAAACAATAGATGAATCAATACTAACGTGTATTTACACTAATGTTCAACAAAAGTGAAAACAAAGGATTTAGGAGAGTAATTTTTCGAGATTTACAATTGTACTGTAAATCACTTTCATAAATCAGACACCAAACATAATCTCCCATCATGTTCTCAGTATATGTTACTTGGTAGTGGCATTCAAAATCCAATATGTCCTGGTGGAAAAGCTCACTTTGCTCCTCTGAATACACTTCCATGTTCTCTTTGAAACTATCAGTTTATCAAGATGAGCATCAAGGATATAGATTCTGAGGGACTGCCCGCAGTCCATCTTGCTGTAGTTCTTCACCATAATCTCAACCAGCTCCACATAGTTTTCAGCCTTGTGATTGCCCAGGAAGACACAGCCCACTGCAACAAAGTTGTACCAAGCTGCTTTCTCCTTCTTAGTGAGCTTCCTGGGGAATTCCTTGCACTCAAGGATCTTTAACTGTGGTATGACAAAGACCCCGTCTTTAACCTTTGCCTCAGACACCTTTGGGAAAAAATCTTGAAGGGACTTGAAAGCTGCAGACTCCTTATCTAGAGCTGTGACAAATTGTTTCATAAAGGCTAATTGTATGTGCAGTGGTGGCATCAGCACCTTCCGGGGGTCCACCAGTGGTTTCCACTTGATGCTGTTCATCCCCACTGAGAATTCAGTCCACTGTGGCAAGTCCACCCTGTGGTAATGCACTGCCATGTTCCTGCTGTCCCAAAAGCAAAGATACCAGGGAAACATGGTAAATCATCTTGGAGACCCATCAGGAATGCCACCATTTTAAAGTCTTTGATGACCTCCAAGCTGTTTCTGGGTAGTAAGTGTTATTTCCTAATTGCTTATGCATAAAAAGCAGAGGAAAAGGTTATCATTCCCTTCAACTATTGCCTCTGTGACCAGGACAGTGATATTTTGAAATTTCTCTATTTCTAATTGGACAACAGGTGAATCTGCCCATTTTTATTCACATAAAGTCAGAAAAACAATAGATGAATCAAAATTAATGTGTATTTACACTAATGTTAAACAAAAATGATAACAAAAGATTTAGGAGTGAGTAATTTTTTGAGATTTACAACTGTACTGTAAATCACTTTCATAAATCAGACACCAAATATAATCTCCCATTATGTTCTCATTTTATGTTCCTTGGTGGTGGCATTCAAAGTCCAATATGTCCTGGTGGAAGAGCTCACTTTGCTCCTCTGAATACACTCCCATGTTCTCTTTGAAACTATTAGTTTATCAAGATGAGCATCAAGGATATAGACTCTGAGGGACATCCTGCAGTCCATCTTGCTGTAGTTCTTCACCATAGTCTCAACCAGCTCCACATAGTTTTCAGCCTTGTGATTGCCCAGGAAGACCTAGTCCAATGCAACAAAGTTGTACTAAGCAGCTTTCTCCTTCTTAGTGAGCTTCTTGAGGAATTCCTTGCACTCCAGGATCTTTTTCTGTGGTATGACAAAGGCCCTGTCTTTAACCTTTGCCTCAGACAGCTTTGGGAAAAATCTTGAAGGTACTTGAAAGCTGCAGACTCCTTATCTAGAGCTGTGACAAATTGTTTCATAAAGCCTAATTGTATGTGCAGTGGTGGCACCAGCACCTTCCAGGGGTCCACCAGTGGTTCCCACTTGATGCTGTTCATCCCCACTGAGAATTCAGTCCGTTGTGGCCAGTCCCCCCTGTGGTAATGCGCTGCTGTGTTCCTGCTGTCCCAAAAGCAAAGATAGCAGGGAAACATGGTAAACCATCTTGGAGACCCATCCGGAATGCCACCATTTTGAAGTCTTTGATGACCTCCAGGCTGTACTCATCATACTTCAAGGAATCTAACAAGGTTTTGACACTGTTATACTCTTCCTTGAAGGGGCACAATGCCAGCCAGGGGAAGAGATGGGTACTAGTTCCTCTTATGGATCAGCGTGGCTTTGAGGCTCCTGGATGGGCTGTCAATAAAGAGATGCCACTCGTTTGGGCTACAGGCAATTTTGATTGTCTTGAACAGACTGGTTGCATTGTGGCAAAAGCAGAGTCCATCTTAACAGTTGGAGAAGCTGGAAAATCTAGATGATACTTCCTATGATCTGTGATCTGCACACTTTCATCCAACAAGTTCCAATGCTCGAGCCTAGACGTCAAAAGCTTGTCACTGGGCTTAGTGAGACCATGTCGTTGAGGTCTTTTGAATTGGGGTAATATAGGTTTCTCTCCTCGGTTGAAACTTTGAAATTGTAATCTGGACCTACAATGTCTTCCTCCCCTCTAACTTGCTAGTCTGTTCTGACGACAGCTGCTCTCTCTCTCTAGAAGAAAGGGTAGGGGAAGCTCAGGGCCACGTGACACCAGGGCAATGGGTGATGGAAGGTCCGGACACATTATAGCAGGTGCAGTCTTGCCAGTCTGATGTTTGGAAGGGTCCACCATGCAGTAGCAATTGCTTGAGTGTTCAGTAGGTACCCACCAAATTCTTGGGATAGCGAACTTCATGGTTTTCTTTTCCCCTCTGTATCATCCTGCAAAAGAACAATATAAAATTGTGATTGTGAAAAATAATTATACATTCATTCTGAGTGCAGAATGGAAAAAGGTGAGAGCAAAGGACATAAGGGGAGGGCGAAGGGGAGAGGAATGAAATGTATTTAGGGAAGCAGTGATGGCTTGTGCAAAAGATTCTTGTGGCATGAGAAGCGTGGGAGGTGGGCAGATTAGAAAGGGTGGAGAGTGGTGGGATGAAGAAGTAAGATTATTAGTGAAAGAGGAGAGAGAGGCATTTGGATGAGTTTTGCAGGGAAATATTACAAATGACTGGGAGATGTATAAAAGAAAGAGGCAGGAGGTCAAGAGAAAGGTGCAAGAGGTGAAAAAGAGGGCAAATGGGAGTTGGGATGAGAGATTATCATTAAATTTTAAGGAGGATAAAAAGATGTTTTGGAAGTAGGTAATTAAAGTGCATAAGACAAGAGAACTAATGGGAACATCAGTGAAGGTGGGGTAATGGGGAGGTAATAACAAGTAGTGGTGCTGTGAGAAGGAGTTGGAGTGAGTTGGGGTAAGAGAGTATCATTAAATTTTAGGGAGCAGAAAAAGATGTTTTGGAAGGAGGTAAATAAAGTGCAAAAGACAAGAGAACTAATGGGAACATCAGTGAAGGGGGCTAATGGGGACGTAATAACAAGTAGTGGTGATGTGAGAAGGAGATGGAGTGAGTTGGGGTGAGAGAGTATCATTAAATTTTAGGGAAAATAAAAAGATGTTTTATCCCTGGGGATAGGGGAGAAAAATACTTCCCACGTATTCCTCACGTGTCATAGAAGGCGACTAAAGGGGACAGGAGTGGGGGCTAGGAACCCTCCCCTCCTTGTATTGTAACTTTCTAAAAGGGGAAACAGAAGAAGGAGTCACGTGGGGAGTGCTCATCCTCCTAGAAGGCTCACACTGGGGTGTCTAAATGTGTATGGATGTAACCAAGATGAGAAAAAAGGATGTAACCAAGATGAGAAAAAAGGAGAGATAGGGAGTATGTTTGAGGAAAGGAACCTGGATGTTTTGGTTCTGAGTGAAACAAAGCTCAAGGGTAAAGAAGAAGAGTGGTTTGGGAATGTCTTGGGAGTAAAGTCAGGGGTTAGTGAGAGAACAAGAGCAAGGGAAGGAGTAGCACTCCTCCTGAAACAGGAGTGATGGGAGTATCTGATGGACTGTAAGAAAGTAAATTCGAGATTGACATGGGTAAAATTGAAAGTGGATGGAGAGAGATGGGTAATTATTGGTGCATATGCACCTGGGCATGAGATGAAAGATCATGAGAGGCAAATGAGTGAGTGTGTTAGTAGTTTTGATGCATGAGACCGGGTTATAGTGATGGGTGATTTGAATGCAAAGGTGAGTAATGTGGCAGTTGAGGGAATAATTGGTGTACATGGGGTATTCAGTGTTGGAAATGGAAATGGTGAAGAGCATGTAGATCTATGTGCTGAAAAAGGACTGGTGATTGGGAATACCTGGTTTAAAAAGAGAGATATACATAAGTATACGTATGAAAGTAGGAAAGATGGCCAGAGAGTGTTATCGGATTACGTGTTAATTGATAGGCGAACGAAAGAGAGACTTTTGGATGTTAATGTGCTGAGAGGTGCAACTGGAGGGATGTCTGATCATTATCTTGTGGAGGCGAAGGTGAAGGTTTGTAGAGGTTTTCAGAGAAGAAGAGAAAATGTTGGGGTGAAGAGAGTGGTGAGAGTAAGTGAGCTTGGGAAGGAGACTTGTGTGAGGAAGTACCAGGAGAGACTGAGTACAGAAAGGAAAAAGGTGAGAACAAAGGACGTAAGAGGAGTGGAGAGGAATGGGATGTATTTAGGGAAGCAGTGATGGTTTGTGCAAAAGATGCTTGAGGCATGAGAAGCGTGGGAGGTGGGCAGATTAGAAAGGGTAGTGAGTGGCTGGATGAAGAAGTAAGATTATTAATGAAAGAGAAGAGAGAGGCATTTGGATGATTTTGCAGGGAAATAATGCAAATGACTGGGAGATGTATAAAAGAAAGAGGCAGGAGGTCAAGCGAAAGGTGCAAGAGGTGAAAAAGAGGGCAAATGAGAGTTGGGGTGAGAGAGTATCATTCAATTTTAGAAAGAATAAAAAGATGCTTTGGAAGGATGTAAATAAAGTGCATAAGACAAGGGAACAAATGGGAACATCAGTGAAGGGGGCTAATGGGGAGGTGATAACAAGTAGTGATGTGAGAAGGAGATGGAGAGAGTATTCTGAAGGTTTGTTGAATGTGTTTGATGATAGAGTGGCAAATATAGGGTGTTTTGGTTGAGGTGGTGTGCAAAGTGAGAGGGTTTGGGAGAATAATTTGGTAAACACAGATGAGGTAGTAAAACTTTTACGGAAGATGAAAGCTGGCAAGGCAGCGGGTTTGGATGGTATTGGAGTGGAATTCATTAAAAAAGGTGGTGACTGTATTGTTGACTGGTTGGTAAGGTTATTTAATGTATGTATGACTCCTGGTGAGGTGCCTGAGGATTGGCGATATGCTTGCATAGTGCCATTGTACAAAGACAAAGGGGATAAAAGTGAGTGCTAAAATTACAGAGGTATAAGTTTGTTGAGTATTCCTGGGAAATTATATGGGAGGATATTGATTGAGAGGGTGAAGGCATGTACAGAGCTTCAGATTGGGGAAGAGCAGTGTGGTTTCACAAGTGGTAGAGGATGTGTGGATCAGGTGTTTGCTTTGAAGAATGTATGTGAGAAATACTTAGAAAAACAAATGGATTTGTATGTAGCATTTATGGATCTGGAGAGGGTATATGATAGAGTTGATAGAGATGCTCTTTGGAAGGTATTAAGAATATATGGTGTGGGAGGCAAGTTGTTAGAAACAGGGGAAAGTTTTTATCGAGGATGTAAGGCATGTGTACATGTAGGAAGAGAGGAAAGTGATTGGTTCTCAGTGAATGTTGGTTTGCAGCAGGGGTGTGTGATGTCTCCAAGGCTGATTAATTTGTTTATGGATGGGGTTGTTAGGGAGGTCAATGCAAGTGTTTTGGAAAGAGGGGCAAGTATGCAGTCTGTTGTGGATGAGAGTGCTTGGGAAGTGAGTCAGTTGTTGTTTGCTGATGATACAGCACTGGTGCCTGATTCGGGTGAGAAACTGCATTAGTTGGTGACTGAGTTTGGTAAAGTGTATGAAAGAAGAAAGCTGAGAGTAAATGTACATAAGAGCAAGGTTATTAGGTATAGTAGGTTGCCACGTGGGAGCGGACGACGACCGTTCACCCACTTGCCCACATTGTGGGAGGACCTTTGCCAGCTTTCGGGGCCGTAGGGTCCACGAGAGGCAGGCACACGCTAGCTCCTTCCATCAGGAGCTAGCAACCAGGCACGTGATATCGAAGGCTCGATGGTCCGACGAGGAGGTGGAGCTCCTCGCTAGGGCTGAGGCCGAGATGGCAGCTGGTCCCTTGTTGGTTGCCGGACAGGGCTTGAACCAGCGGTTACGGGAAATTGTTCCGTCTAGGTCCGTTGACTCGATCAAGGGTCTCCGACGCAAAGCGTCTTATAAGACCAGGGTTCAGGAGCTGATCTTGAATCTCAATCCGGTACACGAGGACGACGAAGGTGAGGTGACGGATGGGGAGCCAAGTATGAGGCGTGTCCCAGCCGCAACTGGAAGCACACCGCGGGGCAGCAGATCGGAAGATGCCCCGCGGACAGGGATGTCCGTGGGAGCGGATTCCAGTGGTGAGACGTACATCCCTCCCACGGTTTTAACCGTCCCCGCGGCCCCGCGGGTACCCCAACAGCCCCAGTCAATTGCTTCCTTTGTGGCGGAGACTGTCACATATCTTGACTCTTTAGGACCTGGCCCCGCAACAATATCGTGGGGCGAGGACATCCTAAATGGAGCCATCGACCATCTGCGTCGTGGTGACAGCCTTGCCGCCATCAGGGGAGCCGCAGAGCATGCCACCCATGTGGTAAACTCCTGCCGCTCACCCAATGACCGTCCGAATCGTGCAGGAGGAGTTTCAAGACAGCGAGCGGGCTCTGGCCCTGCACGCCAAGCGGAGGAGCTTCCCTTGCGAGGAAACAAACTTAGACGCGAACAATACCGTAGAATACAGAGACTCTATCATGACAATAGGTCTTTGGCCGCTGGACAAGTTTTGAAAGGTGACTGGGAGGTACCGCCAACTTCGGTTGGGCCAGATCGCCTCATCCCCTTTTGGGGGGCCCTCTTCTCCCGGCCGTCTGAGCCCGATACACGTGCCATCACCGACTATGACCCAGAAAGTGGACAACTAGCAGAGGTTGTCACCGTAGGAGAGGTAGCACACCACCTCAAGACCACTCGAACATCTGCCCCTGGACCTGACGGGATGTCGACAAGGTTACTGAAGTCCATCCCCCCGAGAATTCTCGCCAAGACATTTAACCTTTGGTTGGCTACGTCCAACCTACCAGAGCCACTGAAAGCAAATCGTACAGTGCTAATACCCAAAGTCCCTAATCCCACTGAACCGAAGGACTACAGACCCATTACCATCTCGTGCGTCTTAGTCCGTCTGCTACATAAGATCCTTAGCAGCCGCATCACACGCCTCATCAAGATCGACGAGGCTCAAAAGGCATTCGTCCCCATGGACGGATGTCTTGAGAACCTCACGATCTTAGATGCGATCGCCGGTCGTGCGCGGGCACACGCCCACGGTGTGCACCTGGCATTCCTCGACATGGCAAAAGCATTCGATAGTGTTTATCATAACACTATCGAGCGGGCCATGTCGCGGAAAGGCATTCCTGCCGCTGTCAGGGCATATATAATGTCGTCGTACGACCGGGCCTTCACCCATATTGAAGGAAGCGATGATGATGCAGGAAAGGTGAATATGACGCGTGGGGTCAAACAAGGTGATCCCTTATCGCCTATCCTTTTTAACCTTGTGATTGACGAGGGAATCACAAGGGTAAAAGAGACAGGCGTGGGAGTGAAATTGGGTGACCAACGGGTATCAGCACTTGCATTTGCTGATGATTTGGTTCTGGTAGCACAGACGCCCACTGGCCTCCAAAAGGCAATTGATGTAATGGCTGAGACCCTCGCGGGGGGTGGACTTCAAGTCAACCCGGGAAAGTGCCGTACCCTCAGCATGGAAGTCGACGGCAAACGCAAGACTTGGTATGTCAATCAACAGAGGACATTCCAAGTCTTGGGCAGCGCTGTCGGTTCCATGAGTCCTGAGGACGAGTACAAGTACCTCGGCATCTTGGTTGGGTCTAAGGGGCGGCGGAAGTCCTACGGCGCCCTGCTAGAAGAGGGGCTCCTAAACATCACCAGAGCCCCTCTAAAACCTCAGCAAAGGGTTGCGTTGCTTGTGGGACACTTGGTGCCCAAGCTCAACCATCGACTGGTGCTTGGTGAAGTCTATAAGACGCAATTAGCACGTATGGACAGGCAGGTGCGAGTGGCTGTACGCCGCTGGCTCCGTCTAAGCCATGACGTGCCTTGCGCATACTTTCACTCGGCTACAGGAGATGGGGGCTTGGGTATACCAGACTTTGTCTCGACCGTCCGTCTGAATAAACAGACGCGGTTCGAAAAGCTGCTCACCTCGACCGACCCGGTGATTCATGCGGCAGTTCGGGAGCCTGCAGTTATGAGCAAACTGCAGCGCTGGGCCGGACCCGCACGCATTGCTGGTCGTCAGGCGGGCAACAAGTTCGAACGCCTGAACGCATGGAGGTCCAACCTAATCAGTACTGTCGACGGGGCGGCTCTCGCTCCATCTGCGGCCGTGCCTCAGGTCAGCAGGTGGGTTACCAGCGGGAACCGTTTCATGTCCGGTTCTGATTATGTGAAGGCCATCCAAGTCAGGATAGGCGCGCTGCCGACCCCAGCCAGGGCGTCCAGAGGCCGGCCCGAGATCAACGGCCTCTGTGACACCTGTCACAAACCTGGGACACTGGGGCACATCGCTCAGATGTGCCCTCGTACCCATGGGGGTCGTGTCAGACGGCACGATAACATCTGTGCCTATTTGGCCGGGCGTTTGAGACAAGAGGGGTACCAAGTGGTCTGTGAGCCTCGCATCCCTATTGCAGGGTCCTTTCGGAAGCCGGACATCGTGGCTTCCAAAGGTACAGAGGCCTGGATAATAGATGGCCAGGTCTCTGGTGTCCACCTCGCACTCTCAACTGCACACAGGCATAAGTGCAGTTATTACGGCACCCCGGAAGTCCTACAGGGCGTACGGGATTTAACCGGCAAAGACACCGTGCACCTAACATCAGCCACTGTCAACTGGCGAGGTGCATGGTGTCAAGAGAGTGCGAGTGCTCTCATTGGGCTAGGGCTGACACACCGGGACCTAGAGGTGTGCAGTGTCAAAGCCCTAACCTGGACGCATTCCCTCTACCGAATGTGGTCCAAGAGCACAGGGTAACATAGTCGGGCCTGCCTCGAACATCTGGTGTCGGCCGTCGGGCAGGTCGAAGGTCTCTCCCCTTTGTGGCATAGGGTGTGCGGGATTAGTCAACTCTCCCGTGGCTCCCGGGCAGGTACCAGTTCCTGAGGGGCGGGTTGTCGGGCGGGCGGTGGACGCCTTGGCAGGGTTGCCCATTGCTCCCGACCGACAGGCCGTTCTGGAAGGTTGAGCGGTGCCAGGAGGTCACTGTGCTTCAGGTTCGGTAAGGTTTGTTTATATTAAATAGCCGAACCATCATCTCTCTGCCATCTCCTACTTACTTCCGCCTATGCTATCAGCAGTCTGATCTTAATCTTCCACTTGTTCTATCCATACGACCTTACTTCAATTAAACACTTCCTTCACTATCTACATGTAGTCGTAGGTCGCTTACCGACATCCACCCCTTTTGTGTAGTTAACGTAACTCCAAAAGAGAAGCACAGTCTTGAATTAGAAAAGTAGTTAGTACTTCCTGCACGGCCCAATTGAACTAATTGGGAATCTATGAAGATAACCCACTAGAGTAGGGTTGAGGGACAAGTCAATTGGGAGGTACGTTTGAATGGAGAAAAACTGGAGGAAGTGAAGTGTTTTAGAAATCTGGGAGTGGATTTGGCAGTGGATGGAACCTTGGAAGTGGAAGTGAATCATAAGGTGTGGGAGGGGGCAAAAATTCTGGGAGCATTGAAGAATGTGTGGAAGTTGAGAACATTATCTCGGAAAGCGAAAATGGGTATGTTTGAAGGAATAGTGGTTCCAACGATGTTATATGGTTGCGAGGCGTGGGCTATAGATGGAGTTGTGCGGAGGAGGGTGGATGTACTGAAAATGAGATGTTTGAGGAAAATATGTGGTGTGAGGTGGTTTGATCGAGTAAGTAATAATTGGGTAAGAGAGATGTGTGGTAATAAAAAGAGTGTGGATGAGAGAGCAGAAGAGGATGTTTTGAAATGGTATGGTCACATGGTGAGAATGAGTGAGGAATGATTGACCAAGAGGATATATGTGTCAGAGGTGGAGGGAACAAGGAGAAGTAGGAGACCAAATTCCAGGTGGAGAGATGGAGTGAAAAAAATTTAGAATGATCGGGGCCTGAACATGCAGGAGGGTGAAAGGCGTGTAAGGAATAGAGTGAATTGGAACGATGTGGTATACCGGGGTTGACATGCTGTCAATGGACTGAATCAGGGCATGTGAAGCGTCTGGGGTAAACCATGGGAAGTTCTGTGGGGCCTGGATGTGGAAAGGGAGCTGTGGTTTCAGTGCATCATACATGACAGATAGAGACTGAGTGTGAATGAATGTGGCCTTTGTTGTCTTTTCCTCACGCTACCTAGCGCACATGTGTGGGGAGGTGGTTGTTAATTCATGTGTGGCGGGGTGGCGATGGGAATGAATAAAGGCAGAGAGTATGAATTACGTACATGTGTATATATGTATATGTCTGTGTTTATATATATGTATACATTGAAATATATAGGTATGTATATGCACGTGTGTGGATGTGTATGTATATACATGTGTATGTGGGTGGGTTGGGGTGGGTGGGTTGGGCCATTCTTTCGTCTGTTTCCTTGTGCTACCTCGCTAATGCGGGAGACAGCGACAAAGTATAATGATAATAAGAAAAAAATGTTTTGGAAGGAAGTAAATAAAGTGCATAAGACAAGAAATCTAATGGGAACATCGGTGAAGGGGCAAATGGGGAGGTATTAACAAGTAGTGGCGATATGAGAAGGAGATGGAGTGAGTAGTTTGAAGGTTTTTTGAATGTGTTTGATGGTAGAGTGGCAGATATAGGGTGTTTTGGTTAAGGTGGTGTGCGAAGCGAGAGGGTCAGGGAGAATGATTTGGTAAACAGAGAAGAGGTAGTGAAAGCCTTGAGGAAGATGAAAGCTGGCAAGGTGGCAGGTTTGGATGGTATTGCAGTGGAATTTATTAAAAAAAGGGGTGACTGTGTTGTGGACTGGTTGGTGAGGATATTCAATGGCTCATGGTGAGGTGTCTGAGGATTGGCAGAATGTATGCATAGTGCCATTGTACAAAGGCAAAGGGGATAAAGGTGAGTGTTCAAATTACAGAGGGATAAGTTTATTGAGTATTCCTGGGAAATTATATGGGAGAGTATTGTTTGAGAGGGTCAAGGCATGTACAGAGCATCAGATTTGGGAAGAGCAGTGTGGTTTCACAAGTGGTAGAGGATGTGTGGATCAGGTGTTTGCTTTGAAGAATGTATGTGAGAAATACTTAGAAAAACAAATAGATTTGTATGTAGCATTTATGGATCTGGAGAAGGCATATGATAGAGTTGATAGAGATGCTCTGTGGAAGGTATTAAGAGTATATGGTGTGGGAGTTAAGTTGCTGGAAGCAGTGTAAAGTTTTTATTAAGGATGCAAGACATGTGTATGGGTAGGAAGAGAGGAAAGTGATTGGTTCTCAGTGAATGTTGGTCTGAGGCACGGGTGCATGATGTCTCCATGGTTTTTTAATTTGTTTATGGATGGGGTTGTTAGGGAGGTGAATGCAAAAGTTTTGGAGAGAGGGGCAAGTATGCAGTCTGTTGTGGATGAGAGGGCTTGGGAAGTGAGTCAGTTGTTGTTCGCTGATGATCCAGTGCTGGTTGCTGATTTGGGTGAGAAACTGCAGAAGCTGGTGACTCAGTTTAGCAAAGTGTGTGAAAGAAGAAAGCTGAGAGTAACTGTGAATAAGAGCAAGGTTATTAGGTACAGTAGGACTGAGGGACAAGTCAATTGAGAGGTAAGTTTTAATGGAGGAAAATTGGAGGAAAAGAAGTGTTTTAGATATCTGGGAGTGGATTTGGCAGCAGATGCAACCATGAAAGTGGATGAGAGTCACAGGGTGGGGGATGGGGTGAAAGTTCTGGGAGCATTGAAAAATGTGTGGAAGGCGAGAACATTATCTCGGAAAGTAAAAATGGGTATGTTTGAAGGAATAGTGGTTCCAACAATGTTACACGGTTGCGAGGCATGGGCGATAGATAGGGTTGTGCAGAGGAGGGTGGATGTGTTGGAAATGAGATCTTTGAGGACAATATGTGGTGTGAGGTGGTTTGATCGAGTAAGTAATGAAAGGGTAAGAGAGATGAGTGGTAATAAAACCAGTGTGGTTGAGAGAGCAGAAGAGGGTGTATTGAAATGGTTTGGTCACATGAAGAGAATGAGCGAGGAAAGATTGACCAAGAGGATATATGTGTCTATGTGTCGGAGGTGGAGGGAACGAGGAGGAGTGGGAGACCAAATTGGAGGTGGAAAGATGGAGTGAAAAAGATTCTGAGTGATCGGGGCCTGAACATGCAGGAGGGTGAAAGGCGGGCAAGGAATAGAGTGAATTGGATCGATGTGGTATACCGGGGTTGACGTGCTGTCAGTAAATTGAATCAGGGCATGTGAAGCGTCTGGGGTAAACCATGGAAAGTTGTGTGGGGCCTGGATGTGGAAAGGGAGCTGTGGTTTCGGGCATTATTGCATGATAGCTAGAGACTGAGTGTTAACGAATGGGGCCTTTGTTGTCTTATCCTAGCGCTACCTCGCACACATGAGGGGGGAGGGGGATGGTATTCCATGTGTGGCGAGGTGGCGATGGGAATGAATAAAGGCAGACAGTGTGAATTGTGTGCATGGGTATATATGTATGTGTCTGTGTGTGTATATATATGTGTACATTGAGATGTATAGGTATGTATATTTGCGTGTGTGGACGTGTATGTATATACATGTGTATGGGGGTGGGTTGGGCCATTTCTTTCGTTTGTTTCCTTGCGCTACCTCGCAAACGCGGGAGACAGCGACAAAGCAAAATAAATAAATATAAAATATATATATATATGCATACGTTGAAATGCATAGGTATGTATATGTGCGCGTGTGGACATGTATGTATATACATGTGTACGTGGGTGGGTTGGGCCATTTTTTTGTCTGTTTCCTTGCGCTACCTCGCTAATGCAGGAGACAGCGACAAAGTTCAATAATAGAATATAATCTATAAATTTATTACACCCATGACTAATGTGTAAGAGATTCCCTCAACATAACTGATGTTTTTTTCAATAACACTGAAAATGCAAGAAAATTCAAAATAAATTTTCTTAAATTTTAACAATTCCAAAAAGTTAAAACATAAAATCCACCATCCACAGAGTAACAATTGTCTACTTACCTTCCTGAGTTTTTTCCAGTGCTCGCAGGTGAAATGAGGTGCTACAAATTTATCTTGATTCCAGACAGGCATACTGAAATATGCCTTGTAGGCCTTGCAAATCTTAGCTGAGGCTGCTATGGAGTACTTTTTCACTCTTGTTTTGATAAATTGGCCGCTGACAGCAATATGCATTTGCCAGATTCTTGCAGCTTCTAGATGTCATCTCAGAAAAATGTATGTATATGTATTCACTTAGGTAGCTTGATCTAAACTGAACTGATTTGCTTAAGGCCCTTATATCTACTCTACGATTTATATCAATGAAAACTTCTAGAAAGTTCTATATCATCCACTCGGTATTGGATCTATCTGGAATACTATGAAAAATAAGTAAATATCAAAATATCACTGTCCTGATCACGAAAGCAGCATTTCAAGGGAATAATAGCTATTTTCCTTCCATCCTGTGTGTTGTAGCCCATCACTCTGTCCTCCTCCTTCCATCCCATGTGTTGTAGCCCGTCCCTCTGTCCTCCTCCTTTGCCAATCCGGTCACCTCATCTGACTAATACTTTTTAGATATAATCAATTAGAAAATAACACATTAGCCAGGAACAAAAAAAAAAAAGTCAGAATTTGTTACACTGTTATGAGTAATTCCTCTTCTGAGTTCCTCATTTGCTTTTCTCTTACAGATAATACCATTCTTTTAGCTTTTCTGTTAAGAGCTTTATACTGTACATTCTTTGCCCTCCATTCATAGCTATTTTCTGACATTTTATTTCATTCACACTCTCTTTTCCTCCTCCACCAAATTTCTGAAATATTCATTCCACCATACTATACCTCTCTTTTCACGTCCTCTTCATGCTGTATTGCACAACCTCCAAGCAGTCTCCAACATTGCAGTCTCAAACAGCTTCCACATAACCTCTCAAATCCTCTTAACATTTTACAATTCTCCAGGATGGTAACTGAAACCTTTCAGTTCTACTTTTTTCACTCTAATCCTTTTCATCTTTTTTAATTTCTATTCCTATACCAACCGCAGTACAATAAAAGGCTAACATATATATTACTACTGCATGATCTTACAAACCCTTTTCCAAACTTCTCCAAGAGCATATATCATGTACACAATCAAACTCCTTAGGAAAATCAAATTACTTCTGCTTTTGTGTATCCCATCATTCAAGTGTCTGTGCAAGATGTGTTAATCAACATTCTATGTTAATAAATCTATTTCCAGCATTCATGCCTGTTGATGCACATTTCCTGTACATTCATTCACTATTCTCATTTGCACTTAGGATCACATATGCATCTATCACTCCCTTCTCCACTCTGTACATCTTTTTATTCAAGTCAACTATTACATATATTTTCTTCCCTGGGTCTCCATCCTCTTTGTTCTTTCACGTTCTCTCTAGAAGGCATCCTTAATCTCCTCTTCTTCATTATTACCATTACAAACAAGATTATGACAGTTCTAGAAGCAATATGTATGGGTCATCAAAAATTAATGAGCACTAAACAGTGAAAATACAAATAATAATACTTGCTTCTTTTCTTAAAAATCCTTTTGGAGTAAGGAAAGACAGATTCATGTAGAGTTTCTCAGCAACTGCCATCTGACCAACACAATTCAGCAACGACTGCCATAAAGCAGACCCATTGCATCGACTCATGTCACGCTCCTTTTCCTAAAAGGATCACATATTTTAGAAACATGAAAAGTTATTGCTAATTATGTTCTCACAATGCTTCCTACAGGATGGATCTCACATAATTTCATAACTAGATGTCTTATACCATTTCTTAACAAAATACATATTTCCTTCCTCATGAAGTAGTTCTTCACTTTATTACTATGGAATCTGTATCTTCCCATGACATCTGCCTGATATGAATATGTTTGGTAACAGTCATTCTCCTTAAATTCCTACAATACCTCAACATCTCCAGGATTAAATACATTTCTGTACTCTTGCCCTTCTGCTGGGCAGCTCAAGCAGCCACACACACAGTAATTTCTTCAGTCTATACATTCCTTCAAATTCTACAAACACCTCTCAGAAAATCCATTCTATATGATGTCAGAGAATTATTTCCAAGTGCATATAAAGATTCTTGAAATACTAATGTCACATGTACTTACAGCTAACTCTTTAGCTTTATCATAACAGAATGTAGAGAAATGGGCCAATAACCCTTGCAGGATAATTTCTTCATGGTCTGGAGCCTGTCTCAAAGAGGCAGCCATCATATGGTTATTTGACACTGAAAAGAATACTAATGTTAGGCTTTAAACTTAAGATAAATATATTGCAAGCATTACTGATGAAATATATATATATGAAAATTAATTTTACCACTCTCATGAGTACTGTTTACAATCTAAAACGTAATAAAACACCAGCATTTCTTTCACACCTTCCTGCCATGAAATCTTTGCTAGATGACCTTTATATACATCTTGATTTTCAATTTAGAGTCCCTATCTCTATTTTTCCACCAAGTATTAGGCTTCACTGATGCAGTATACCATATTTGTCAAAAAACTAATGGGCCAGGTTCATAGTTTTATTTACCATAAAAGACACCCAGTGTTCTTTTCCTTTAATAACAAAATAATTAAAAGAAGGTACTTCAAGCTTTCATATTCGACATGAATTTCATAAAGATAACAGAGAAAAATAATTCAAAATCAGTGTCCCATTAACAGGGATGCATGGATTATCACAAAAGTATATTTACCAATTCTTCACAGTGATACATGCTGCCTTACTACATTAATGATAAAGGCAAAAGTTTATCCATTTCAGTATGTGATACTAGTTAGTACATTCCAAGGTGGTTGTATTTCACTATGTGTACTAGTTTGGTGTTCCTTTCAAAAGTGTTCCCACGCTTTCATAAACCTCACATTTTCCCAGATCAACAAAGTTCTCTAGTATAAGTTGGGTAAGGATTTCACAGGCTCTGTTGATTTCAGACACGTTTCCCACATTAACAAATACCATACATCTTTCAAAATTAGCATGGTTTCCCACTTTCAGCTGGTAAAATCTTAATGCTGGGCAAAATTTTGGTCATGAAAGTAGCCACCCTTAAAATATGGGTTTAAATAGTTAGCAGCATGGTATTATGCTAATACAATAAGCCTCTGGAAATATAGCTCCGTCATGATAAATCTTAGGAGTAAAGTTAGGGGTTGGTGTGAGGACAAGAGCGAAAAAGAGAGTAGCACAACTCCTGAGGTAAGAGTTGTGGAAGTGTGTGATTGAGTGTAAGGAAGTAAATTCTAGAATGATGTGGGTAAACTGAAAGTGGATAGAGAGAGATGGGTGTTTATCGGTGCTCATGCCCTTGGTCATGAGAAGAAAGATCATGAGAGGCAAGTGCATTAGGAGCAGCTGAGTGAGTGTGTAAGCAGCTTTTAAATGTGAGTGTGAGTAATGTGGCAGTTGAGGGTATAATTGGTGTACATGGGGTATTCAGTGTTGTGAATGGAAATGGTGAAGAGCTTGTGGATGTGTGCGCTGAAAAAAGACTAGTGATTGGGAATACCTGGTTTAAAAAGAAAGATATACATAAGTATACATATGTGAACAGGAGAGATGGTCAAAGGGCAGTATTTGATTACATGTTAACTAATAGGCACGTAAAATAGAGACTTTTACACGTTCATGTTTTGTGAGGGGCAGCTGGTGGGATGTCTGATCACTATCTTGTGGGGGCAAAGTTGAAGATTTGTAGAGGTTTTCAAAAAAATTGAGGAATTCAGGGAGAAGAGAGTGGTAACAGTAAGTAAGCTTGGAAAGGAGACTTGTGTGAGGAGGTACCAAGAAAGATTGAGAGAGGAGAGGCGAAAGGTGAGAGCAAATGATGTGAAGGGAGTGGGTGAGGAATAGGATGTATTTAGGGAAGTGGTGATGGCATGTGCAAAAGATGCATTTGACATGAGAAAAGTGGGAGGTGGGCAGATTAGAAAGGGTAGTGAGTGGTGGGATGAAGAAGTAGAGTTGTTTGTGAAAGAGAAAAGAGAGGCATTTGGATGATACTTACAGGGAAGGAGTGCAAATGACGGAGATGTATAAGAGAAAATGGCAAGAGGTCAAGAGGAAGGTGCAGGGACTGAAAAAGAGGGCAAATGAGAATTGGGATGAGAGATTATCATTAAACTTTAGGGAGACTAAAAAGATGTTTTGGAAGGGGGTAAATAATGTGCATAAGACACAAGAACAAATGGGAACATCAGTGAGGGTAGGGGAAGGGGAAGTGATAACAGGTAGTGATGGAGTGAGGAGGAGATGAAGTGAGTACTTTGAAGGACTGTTAAATGAGTATAATGACAGAGTGGCTGATGTAGGGTGTTTTGGTCTGGGTGGTATGAGGTGTGGTATGCAAAGTGAGAGGGTCATGGAGAGTGGTTTGGTGAAGAAAGGAGTTGGTAAAAGCCATTTAAAAGATGAAATCTGGCAAGGATGTGGGAGTCAATGGTTTTGCTATAGAACTTATTAAGATGGGGGTGACTGTGTTGTTGATTGGTTGGTGAGGATATCCAATGTTAGTATGGAACATGGTGAATAAGTGAAGATTTACAGAATGCATGTATAGTGCCACTGTATAAAGGCAAAGGAGATGAAGGTGAGTGTTCAAACTTCAAAGGAATAAATTTGCTGAGAATACCTGGTAAATTCTACAGGAGGATACTGATTGAGAAGGTGAAGGCATGTACAGAGCACCAGACTAAGGAGGAGCACTGTGGTTTCAGAAGTGATAGAGGATGTGTGGATCAGGTGTTTGCTTTGTTGGATGTATGTGAAATACTTAGAAAAACACATGGATCTGTATGTGGCATTTATGGATCTGGAGAGAGCATATGATAGGGGTGATAGAGATGCTTTGTGAAAGGTCTTAAGAATATATGGTATGGAAGTTAAGTTGCTAGAAGCAGCGAGAAGTTTTATCAAGGGTGTAAGGCATGTGTATGAGCAGGAACAGAGGAGAGTGAAGGTTGGTCTCCGGCAGGGGTGTGTGATGTCACCATTATTGCTTACTTTGTTTATGGATGGGGTGGTTAGGGAGGTAAATGTAAAAGTCTTGGAAAGAGGGGTGAGTTGGTAGTCTGTTGGGGATGAGAGGGCCTAGGAAGTGGATCAGTTGTTTGCTAATGATACAGCACTGGTGGCTGATTTGAGTGAGGAACTGCAGAAGTTGGTGACTGAGTTTGGAAGAGTGTAGGAATGGAGAAAAATGATAGTAAATGTGAATAAAAACAAGGTAATTACATTCAGCAAGGTTGAGGGTCAAGTTGCTGGAATATAAGTTTGAATGGAGGAAAACTGGAGGAAATGAAGTGTTTTAGATATCTGCCAGTGGGCTTGGGAGTGAATGGAACCATGGAAGCAGAAGTGAGTTTTGGGAGCAATGAAAAATGTGAGGAAAGAGAGAACATTATCGCAGAGAGCAAAAATGGGTTTCTTTGAAGGAACAGTAGTTCCAATAATATCACATGGTTTTGAGGCATGATGTATAGGTAGGGTTCTGTGGAGGAGGGTTTAACCTGGATGTTTCACATGCCCTGGTTCAGTCCACTGACAACATATCGATCCCAGTATACCACATTGTTCCAGTTCACTCTATTCCTTGTATGCTTTTCACCCTTATGTTCAGGACCCGATTGCTTAAAATCTTCTTCACTCCATCCTTCAATCTCCAATGTGGCCTCCCCATTCTCCTTATTCACTCCACCTCTGACACATATATTCTCTTTGCTAACCTTTCCTCAATAACTCTCTCCATATGTCGAAAACATTTCAGCACACCCTCTTCTCTCACAATCACACTCTTTTCATTACCACGCATCTCTCTTATCCTTTTATCATTTACTCGATCAAACCACCTCAAACCACATAATGCCCTCAAACATTTCATTTCCAACACATCCACTCTCCTCATACAACCCTATCTATAGCCCATGCCTCACAACCATATAATATTGTTCAAACTACTATTGCTTCAAACACCCGTTTTTGCTTTCTGAGATAACGTCTTCTCTTTCCACACATTCCTCATCTCTCTCAGATCCTTCACCCCCTTCCCCACTCTATGACCCACTTCCACTTCCATGTTCCCATTCGTTACTAAGTCCACTCCTGGGTATCTAAAACATTTCAATTCCTCCAATTTTTCTCCATTCAAACTTACATCCCAACTAACTTGTCTCTCAACCCTGCTGAACATAATAACCATGCTCTTATTCACATCTACTCTCAACTTTTTCCTATCAAACACTTTTCCAAACTCAGTCATTAACTTCAGCAGTTTCTCTTGATTCAGCCAGCAGTGCTGTATCATTTATGAACACCAACTGACTCACTTCCCAGGCCCTCTCAACCCCAACACATTGCATTCAAGCTCCTCTCTCCAAAACTCTAACATTTACCTCCCTAACCATCCCATCCTTAAACGAATTAAACAACTGTGGGGACAGCTTACACCCTTGCCACAGACCAGCCTTCGCTGAGAACCAATCACTCTCCTCTTTCCAAATACATACGCATGCCTCACAACTTTGATAAAAACTTCTCACTGCCTCTAGCAGGTTATCTCCCACACCATATACTCTTAAGACCTTCTACAAAGGGTCTCTATAAACCCTATCATATGCCTTCTTCAGATCCATAAATGCTACATACAAATCCATCTGTCCTTCTCACACAGATTCTTCAAAGAAAACACCTGATCCACCCATCCTTTACCACTTCTGAAACCACAGTGCTCCTCCTCAATCTGATGCTCTGTACATGCCTTCATCCTTCCGTCAATTCCCTCCCATACAATTTTCCATATATGTATATATCTATAAGGGAGCGGGGGGCTAGAAACCCTCCCCTCCTTGTATTTTAACTTTCTTTTTTTTTTTGTCTCCCGCGTTTGCGAGGTAGCGCAAGGAAACAGACGAAAGAAATGGCCCAACCCACCCCCATACACATGTATATACATACGTCCACACATGCAAATATACATACCTACACAGCTTTCCATGGTTTACCCCAGACGCTTCACTTGCCTTGATTCAATCCACTGACAGCAGGTCATCCCCGGTATACCACATCGCTCCAATTCACTCTATTCCTTGCCCTCCTTTCACCCTCCTGCATGTTCAGGCCCCGATCACACAAAATCTTTTTCACTCCATCTTTCCACCTCCAATTTGGTCTCCCTCTTCTCCTCGTTCCCTCCACCTCCGACACATATATTCTCTTGGTCAATCTTTCCTCACTCATTCTCTCCATGTGCCCGAACCATTTCAAAACACCCTCTTCTGCTCTCTCAACCACGCTCTTTTTATTTCCACACATCTCTCTTACCCTTACGTTACTTACTCGATCAAACCACCTCACACCACACATTATCCTCAAACATCTCATTTCCAGCACATCCATCCTCCTGCGCACAACTCTATCCATATCCCACGTCTCGCAACCATACAACATTGTTGGAACCACTATTCCTTCAAACATACCCATTTTTGCTTTCCGAGATAATGTTCTCGACTTCCACACATTCTTCAAGGCTCCCAGAATTTTCGCCCCCTCCCCCACCCTATGATCCACTTCCGCTTCCATGGTTCCATCCGCTGCCAGATCCACTCCCAGATATCTAAAACACTTCATTTCCTCCAGTTTTTCTCCATTCAAACTCACCTCCCAATTGACTTGACCCTCAACCCTACTGTACCTAATAACCTTTTAACTTTCTAAAAGGGGAAAAAGAAGGAGTCATGCGGGGAGTGCTCATCCTCCTCGAAGGCTCAGATTGGGGTGTCTAAATGTGTATGGATGTAACCAAGATGAGAAAAGAGGAGAGGCAGGTAGTATGTTTGAGGAAAGGAACCTGGATGTTTTGGCTCTGAGTGAAACAAAGCTCAAGGGTGAAGGGGACGAGTGGTTTGGGACTGTCTTGGGAGTAAATTCAGGGGTTAGTGAAAGGACAAGAGCAAGGGAAGGAGTAGCACTACTCATGAAACAGGAGTGGTGGGAGTATATGATAGAGTGTAAGAAAGTAAACCCTAGATTGATATGGGTAAAACTGAAAGTGGATTGAGAGAGATGGGTGATTATTGGTGCATAAGCACCTGGGCATGAGAAGAAAGATCATGAGAGACAAGTGTTTTGGGAGAAGCTGAGTGAGTGTGTTTGTAGTTTTGATGCAAGAGATCGGGTTACAGTGATGGGTTATTTTAATACAAAGGTGAGTAATGTGGCAGTTGAGAGAATAATTGGTGTACATAGGGTGTTCAGTGTTGTAAATGGAAATGGTGAAGAGCTTGTAGATTTATGTGCTGAAAAAGGACTGGTGATTGGGAATACCTGGCTTAAAAAGAGAGATATATGTATACATATGTGAGTAGGAGAGATGGCCAGAGAGCGTTACTGGATTACATGTTAATTGATAGGTGAGCAAAAGAGAGATTTTTGGATGTTAATGTGCTGAGAGGTGCAACTGGAGGGATGTCTAATCATTATCTTGTGGAGGCGAAGGTGAAGATTTGTAGAGATTTTCAGAGAAGAAGAAAGAATGTTGGGGTGAAGAGAGTGGTGAGAGTGAGCAAGCTTGGGAAGGAGGCTCGTGTGAGGAAGTACCAGGAGAGACTGAGTACAGAATGGAAAAAGGTGAGAACAAAGGATGTAAGGGGAGTGGGGGAGGAATGGGATGTATTTAGGGAAGCAGTGATGGCTTGTACAAAAGATGCTTGTGGCATGAGAAGCGTGGGAGGTGGGTAGATCAGAAAGGGTAGTGAGTGGTGGGATGAAGAAGTAAGATTATTAGTGAAAGAGAAGAGGGAGGCATTTGGACAATTTTTGCAGGGAAATAATGCAAATGACTGGGAGATGTATAAAAGAAAGAGGCAGGAGGTCAAGAGAAAGGTGAAAGAGGTGAAAAAGAGGGCAAATGAGGGTTGGGGTGAGAGAGTATCATTAGATTTTAGGGAGAATAAAAAGATGTTTTGGAAGGAGATAAATAAAGTGCGTAAGACAAGGGAATAAATGGGGACATCAGTGAAGGGGCCTAATGGAGAGGTGATAACAAGTAGTGGTGATGTGGGAAGGAGATGGAAAGAGTATTCTGAAGCTTTGTTGAATGTGTTTGATGATAGAGTGGCAGATATAGGGGGTTTTGGTCGAGGTGGTGTGCAAAGTGAGAGGGTTAGGGAAAATGATTTGGTAAACAGAGAAGAGGTAGTAAAAGCTTTGTGGAAGATGAAAGCCGGCAAGGCAGCGGGTGTGGATGGTATTGCAGTGGAATTTATTAAAAAAGTGGGTGACTGTATTGTTGACTGGTTAGTAAGATCATTTAATGTATGTATGACTCATGGTGAGGTGCCTGAGGATTGGCAGAATGTTTGCATAGTGCCATTGTACAAAGGCAAAGGGGTTAAAAGTGAGTGCTCAAATTACAGAGGTATAAATTTGTTGAGTATTCCTGGGATTTTATATGAGAGGGTATTGATTGAGAGGGTGAAGGCATGTGCAAAGCATCAGATTGGGGAAGAGCAGTGTGGTTTCAGAAGTAGTAGAGGATGTGTGGATCAGGTGTTTGCTTTGAAGAATGTATGTGAGAAATACTTAGAAAAGAAAATGGATTTGTATGTAGCATTTATGGATCTGGAGAAGGCATATGATAGAATTGACAGATATGCTCTGTGGAAGGTATTAAGAATATATGGTGTGGGAGGCATGTTGATAGAAACAGTGAGAAGTTTTTATCGAGGATGTAAGGCATATGTACATGTAGGAAGAGAGGAAAGTGATTGGTTCTCAGTGAATGTAGGTTTGTGGCAGGGGTGTGTGATGTCTCCATGGTTGTTTAATTTGTTTATGGATGGGGTTGTTAGGGAGGTGAATGCAAGAGTTTTCGAAAGAGGGGCAAGTATGCAGTCTGTTGTGGATGAGAGGGCTTGGGAAGTGAGTCAGTTGCTGTTCGCTGGTGGCTGATTCATGCGAGAAACTGCAGAAGCTGGTGACTGAGTTTGGTAAAATGTGTGAAAGAAGAAAGTTAAGAGTAAATGTGAATAAGAGCAAGGTTATTAGGTACAGTAGGGTTGAGAGTCAAGTCAATTGGGAGGTAAGTTTGAATGGAGAAAAACTGGAGGAAGTAAAGTGTTTTAGATATCTGGGAGTGTATCTGGCAGCAGATGGAATCATGGAAGTGGAAGAGAATCATAGGGTGGCGGAGGGGGCGAAAATTCTGGGTGCCTTAAAGAATGTTTGGAAGTCGAGAACATTATCTCGGAAAGCAATAATGGGTATGTTTGAAGGAATAGTGGTTCCAACAATGTTGTATGGCTGCGAGGCATGAGCTATGGATAGAGTTGTGCGCAGGAGGGTGGATGTGCTGGAAATGAGATGTTTGAGGACAATATGTGGTGTGAGGTGGTTTGATCGAGTAAGTAATGTAAGGGTAAGAGAGATGTGTGGAAATAAAAAGAGTGTGGTTGAGAGAGCAGAAGAGGGTGTTTTGAAATGGTTTGGTCACATGGAGAGAATGAGTGAGGAAAGATTGACCAAGAGGATATACGTATCAGAGGTGGAGGGAACGAGAAGTGGGAGACCAAATTGGAGGTGGAAAGATGGAGTGAAAAAGATTTTGTGTGATCGGGGCCTGAACATGCAGGAGGGTGAAAGGCGTGCAAGGAATGGAGTGAATTGGAATGATGTGGGATACCGGGGTCGATGTGCTGTCAATGGATTGAAGCAGGGCATGTGAAGTGTCTGGGGTAAACCATGGAAAGTTCTGTGGGGCTTGGATGTGGAAAGGGAGCTGTGGTTTCGGTGCATTATTACATGACAGCTAGAGACTGAGTGTGAACGAATGTGGCCTTTGTTGCCTTTTCCTAGCTCTACCTTGCACACATGAGGGGGGAGGGGGTTGTTATTCCATGTGTGGCGAGGTGGCGATGGGAATGAATAAAGGCAGACAGTATGAATTATGTACATGTGTATATATGTATATGTCTGTGCGTGTATATATATGTGTACATTGAGATGTATAGGTATGTATATTTGCATGTGTGGACATGTATGTACGGGAGACAGTGACAAAGCAAAATAAATAAATAAATATAAAATATATCTGGCAGCGGATGGAACCATGGAAGCGGAAGTGGATCATAGGGTGGGGGAGGGGGCGAAAATTCTGGGGGCCTTGAAGAATGTGTGGAAGTCGAGAACATTATCTCGGAAAGCAAAAATGGGTATGTTTGAAGGAATAGTGGTTCCAACAATGTTGTATGGTTGCGAGGCGTGGGCTATGGATAGAGTTGTGCGCAGGAGGATGGATGTGCTGGAAATGAGATGTTTGAGGACAATGTGTGGTGTGAGGTGGTTTGATCGAGTGAGTAACGTAAGGGTAAGAGAGATGTGTGAAAATAAAAAGAGCGTGGTTGAGAGAGCAGAAGAGGGTGTTTTGAAGTGGTTTGGGCACATGGAGAGAATGAGTGAGGAAAGATTGACCAAGAGGATATATGTGTCGGAGGTGGAGGGAACGAGGAGAAGAGGGAGACCAAATTGGAGGTGGAAAGATGGAGTGAAAAAGATTTTGTGTGATCGGGGCCTGAACATGCAGGAGGGTGAAAGGAGGGCAAGGAATAGAGTGAATTGGAGCGATGTGGTATACCGGGGTTGACGTGCTGTCAGTGGACTGAATCAAGGCATGTGAAGCGTCTGGGGTAAACCATGGAAAGCTGTGTAGGTATGTATATTTGCGTGTGTGGACGTATGTATATACATGTGTATGGGGGTGGGTTGGGCCATTTCTTTCGTCTGTTTCCTTGCGCTACCTTGCAAACGCGGGAGACAGCGACAAAGTATAATAAAAAAAAAAATAAAAAAATATTTCATTTATTATTTATTTTGCTTTGTTGCTGTCTCCCGCGTTAGCAAGGTAGCGCAAGGAAACAGATGAAAGAATGGCCCAAGCCACGCACATACACATGTATATACATACACGTCCACACACGCAAACATACATACCTATACATCTCAACATATACATATATATACACACACAGAAATATACATATATATACACACACAGAAATATACATATATACACATGTACATAATTCATCCTGTCTGCCTTTATTCATTCCCATCGCCACCTCGCCACACATGAAATAACAACCCCCTCCCCCCTCATGTGTGCGAGGTAGCGCTAGGAAAAGACAACAAAGGCTGCATTCGTTCACACTCAGTCTCTAGCTGTCATGTAATAATGCACCGAAACCACAGCTCCCTTTCCACATCCAGGCCCCACAGAACTTTCCATGGTTTACCCCAGATGCTTCACTTGCCTTGATTCAATCCACTGACAGCACGTCAACCCCGGTATACCACATCGCTCCAATTCACTCTATTCCTTGCCCTCCTTTCACCCTCCTGCATGTTCAGGCCCCGATCACACAAAATCTTTTTCACTCCATCTTTCCACCTCCAATTTGGTCTCCCTCTTCTCCTCGTTCCCTCCACCTCCGACACATATATTCTCTTGGTCAATCTTTCCTCACTCATTCTCTCCATGTGCCCGAACCATTTCAAAACACCCTCTTCTGCTCTCTCAACCACGCTCTTTTTATTTCCACACATCTCTCTTACCCTTACGTTACTTACTCGATCAAACCACCTCACACCACACATTGTCCTCAAACATCTCATTTCCAGCACATCCATCCTCCTGCGCACAACTCTATCCATATCCCACGTCTCGCAACCATACAACATTGTTGGAACCACTATTCCTTCAAACATACCCATTTTTGCTTTCCGAGATAATGTTCTCGACTTCCACACATTCTTCAACGCTCCCAGAATTTTCGCCCCCTCCCCCACCCTATGATCCACTTCCGCTTCCATGGTTCCATCCGCTGCCAGATCCACTCCCATATATCTAAAACACTTCACTTCCTCCAGTTTTTCTCCATTCAAACTCACCTCCCAATTGACTTGACCCTCAACCCTACTGTACCTAATAACCTTTTAACTTTCTAAAAGGGGAAAAAGAAGGAGTCATGCGGGGAGTGCTCATCCTCCTCGAAGGCTCAGATTGGGGTGTTTAAATGTGTATGGATGTAACCAAGATGAGAAAAAAGGAGAGGCAGGTAGTATGTTTGAGGAAAGGAACCTGGATGTTTTGGCTCTGAGTGAAACAAAGCTCAAGGGTGAAGGGGATGAGTGGTTTGGGACTGTCTTGGGAGTAAATTCAGGGGTTAGTGAAAGGACAAGAGCAAGGGAAGGAGTAGCACTACTCATGAAACAGGAGTGGTGGGAGTATATGATAGAGTGTAAGAAAGTAAACCCTAGATTGATATGGGTAAAACTGAAAGTGGATTGAGAGAGATGGGTGATTATTGGTGCATAAGCACCTGGGCATGAGAAGAAAGATCATGAGAGGCAAGTGTTTTGGGAGAAGCTGAGTGAGTGTGTTTGTAGTTTTGATGCAAGAGATCGGGTTACAGTGATGGGTGATTTTAATACAAAGGTGAGTAATGTGGCAGTTGAGAGAATAATTGGTGTACATAGGGTGTTCAGTGTTGTAAATGGAAATGGTGAAGAGCTTGTAGATTTATGTGCTGAAAAAGGACTGGTGATTGGGAATACCTGGCTTAAAAAGAGAGATATATGTATACATATGTGAGTAGGAGAGATGGCCAGAGAGCGTTATTGGATTACATGTTAATTGATAGGTGAGCAAAAGAGAGATTTTTGGATGTTAATGTGCTGAGAGGTGCAACAGGAGGGATGTCTAATCATTATCTTGTGGAGGCGAAGGTGAAGATTTGTAGAGATTTTCAGAGAAGAAGAAAGAATGTTGGGGTGAAGAGAGTGGTGAGAGTGAGCAAGCTTGGGAAGGAGGCTCGTGTGAGGAAGTACCAGGAGAGAGTGAGTACAGAATGGAAAAAGGTGAGAACAAAGGATGTAAGGGGAGTGGGGGAGGAATGGGATGTATTTAGGGAAGCAGTGATGGCTTGTACAAAAGATGCTTGTGGCATGAGAAGCGTGGGAGGTGGGTAGATCAGAAAGGGTAGTGAGTGGTGGGATGAAGAAGTAAGATTATTAGTGAAAGAGAAGAGAGAGGCATTTGGACAATTTTTGCAGGGAAATAATGCAAATGACTGGGAGATGTATAAAAGAAAGAGGCAGGAGGTCAAGAGAAAGGTGAAAGAGGTGAAAAAGAGGGCAAATGAGGGTTGGGGTGAGAGAGTATCATTAGATTTTAGGGAGAATAAAAAGATGTTTTGGAAGGAGATAAATAAAGTGCGTAAGACAAGGGAATAAATGGGGACATCAGTGAAGGGGCCTAATGGAGAGGTGATAACAAGTAGTGGTGATGTGGGAAGGAGATGGAAAGAGTATTCTGAAGCTTTGTTGAATGTGTTTGATGATAGAGTGGCAGATATAGGGGGTTTTGGTCGAGGTGGTGTGCAAAGTGAGAGGGTTAGGGAGAATGAATTGGTAAACAGAGAAGAGGTAGTAAAAGCTTTGTGGAAGATGAAAGCCGGCAAGGCAGCGGGTGTGGATGGTATTGCAGTGGAATTTATTAAAAAAGTGGGTGACTGTATTGTTGACTGGTTAGTAAGATCATTTAATGTATGTATGACTCATGGTGAGGTGCCTGAGGATTGGCAGAATGTTTGCATAGTGCCATTGTACAAAGGCAAAGGGGTTAAAAGTGAGTGCTCAAATTACAGAGGTATAAATTTGTTGAGTATTCCTGGGATTTTATATGAGAGGGTATTGATTGAGAGGGTGAAGGCATGTGCAAAGCATCAGATTGGGGAAGAGCAGTGTGGTTTCAGAAGTAGTAGAGGATGTGTGGATCAGGTGTTTGCTTTGAAGAATGTATGAGAAATACTTAGAAAAGAAAATGGATTTGTATGTAGCATTTATGGATCTGGAGAAGGCATATGATAGAATTGACAGATATGCTCTGTGGAAGGTATTAAGAATATATGGTGTGGGAGGCATGTTGATAGAAACAGTGAGAAGTTTTTATCGAGGATGTAAGGCATATGTACATGTAGGAAGAGAGGAAAGTGATTGGTTCTCAGTGAATGTAGGTTTGTGGCAGGGGTGTGTGATGTCTCCATGGTTGTTTAATTTGTTTATGGATGGGGTTGTTAGGGAGGTGAATGCAAGAGTTTTCGAAAGAGGGGCAAGTATGCAGTCTGTTGTGGATGAGAGGGCTTGGGAAGTGAGTCAGTTGCTGTTCGCTGGTGGCTGATTCATGCGAGAAACTGCAGAAGCTGGTGACTGAGTTTGGTAAAATGTGTGAAAGAAGAAAGTTAAGAGTAAATGTGAATAAGAGCAAGGTTATTAGGTACAGTAGGGTTGAGAGTCAAGTCAATTGGGAGGTAAGTTTGAATGGAGAAAAACTGGAGGAAGTAAAGTGTTTTAGATATCTGGGAGTGTATCTGGCAGCAGATGGAATCATGGAAGTCGAAGAGAATCATAGGGTGGGGGAGGGGGCGAAAATTCTGGGTGCCTTAAAGAATGTTTGGAAGTCGAGCACATTATCTCGGAAAGCAATAATGGGTATGTTTGAAGGAATAGTGGTTCCAACAATGTTGTATGGCTGCGAGGCATGAGCTATGGATAGAGTTGTGCGCAGGAGGGTGGATGTGCTGGAAATGAGATGTTTGAGGACAATATGTGGTGTGAGGTGGTTTGATCGAGTAAGTAATGTAAGGGTAAGAGAGATGTGTGGAAATAAAAAGAGTGTGGTTGAGAGAGCAGAAGAGGGTGTTTTGAAATGGTTTGGTCACATGGAGAGAATGAGTGAGGAAAGATTGACCAAGAGGATATACGTATCAGAGGTGGAGGGAACGAGGAGAAGTGGGAGACCAAATTGGAGGTGGAAAGATGGAGTGAAAAAGATTTTGAGTGATTGGGGCCTGAACATGCAGGAGGGTGAAAGGCGTGCAAGGAATGGAGTGAATTGGAACGATGTGGGATACTGGGGTCGATGTGCTGTCAATGGATTGAAGCAGGGCATGTGAAGTGTCTGGGGTAAACCATGGAAAGTTCTGTGGGGCTTGGATGTGGAAAGGGAGCTGTGGTTTCGGTGCATTATTACATGACAGCTAGAGACTGAGTGTGAACGAATGTGGCCTTTGTTGCCTTTTCCTAGCTCTACCTTGCACACATGAGGGGGGAGGGGGTTGTTATTCCATGTGTGGCGAGGTGGCGATGGAAATGAATAAAGGCAGACAGTATGAATTATGTACATGTGTATATATGTATATGTCTGTGCGTGTATATATATGTGTACATTGAGATGTATAGGTATGTATATTTGCATGTGTGGACATGTATGTACGGGAGACAGTGACAAAGCAAAATGGATAAATAAATATAAAATATATCTGGCAGCGGATGGAACCATGGAAGCGGAAGTGGATCATAGGGTGGGGGAGGGGGCGAAAATTCTGGGGGCCTTGAAGAATGTGTGGAAGTCGAGAACATTATCTCGGAAAGCAAAAATGGGTATGTTTGAAGGAATAGTGGTTCCAACAATGTTGTATGGTTGCGAGGCGTGGGCTATGGATAGAGTTGTGCGCAGGAGGATGGATGTGCTGGAAATGAGATGTTTGAGGACAATGTGTGGTGTGAGGTGGTTTGATCGAGTGAGTAACGTAAGGGTAAGAGAGATGTGTGGAAATAAAAAGAGCGTGGTTGAGAGAGCAGAAGAGGGTGTTTTGAAGTGGTTTGGGCACATGGAGAGAATGAGTGAGGAAAGATTGACCAAGAGGATATATGTGTCGGAGGTGGAGGGAACGAGGGGAAGAGGGAGACCAAATTGGAGGTGGAAAGATGGAGTGAAAAAGATTTTGTGTGATCGGGGCCTGAACATGAAGGAGGGTGAAAGGAGGGCAAGGAATAGAGTGAATTGGAGCGATGTGGTATACCGGGGTTGACGTGCTGTCAGTGGACTGAATCAAGGCATGTGAAGCGTCTGGGGTAAACCATGGAAAGCTGTGTAGGTATGTATATTTGCGTGTGTGGACGTATGTATATACATGTGTATGGGGGTGGGTTGGGCCATTTCTTTCGTCTGTTTCCTTGCGCTACCTTGCAAACGCGGGAGACAGCGACAAAGTATAACAGAAAAAAAAATAAAAAAATATTTCATTTATTATTTATTTTGCTTTGTTGCTGTCTCCCGCGTTAGCAAGGTAGCGCAAGGAAACAGATGAAAGAATGGCCCAAGCCACGCACATACACATGTATATACATACACGTCCACACACGCAAACATACATACCTATACATCTCAACATATACATATATATACACACACAGAAATATACATATATATACACACACAGAAATATACATATATACACATGTACATAATTCATCCTGTCTGCCTTTATTCATTCCCATCGCCACCTCGCCACACATGAAATAACAACCCCCTCCCCCCTCATGTGTGCGAGGTAGCGCTAGGAAAAGACAACAAAGGCTGCATTCGTTCACACTCAGTCTCTAGCTGTCATGTAATAATGCACCGAAACCACAGCTCCCTTTCCACATCCAGGCCCCACAGAACTTTCCATGGTTTACCCCAGACGCTTCACATGCCCTGGTTCAATCCATTGACAGCACGTTGACCCCGGTATACCACATCGTTCTAATTCACTCTATTCCTTGCACGCCTTTCACCCTCCTGCATGTTCAGGCCCCGATCACTCAAAATCTTTTTCACTCCATCTTTCCACATACAATTTGGTCTCCCACCTCTCCTTGTTCCCTCCACCTCTGACACATATATCCTCTTGGTCAATCTTTCCTCACTCATTCTCTCCATGTGACCAAACCATTTCAAAACACCCTCTTCTGCTCTCTCAACCACACTCTTTTTATGACCACACATCTCTCTTACCCAATTATTACTTACTCATCAAACCACTTATCAAACCACCTCACACCAAATATTGTCCTCAAACATCTCATTTCTAGCACATCCACCCTTCTCTGCACAATTCTATCCATAGCCCATGCCTCGCTCCCATATAACATTGTTGAAACCACTATTCCTTCAAACATACCCATTTTTGCTTTCCGAAATAATGTTCTCAACTTCCACACATTCTTCAACGCTCCCAGAATTTTCACCCCCTACCCCACCCTATGATTCACTTCCGCTTCAATGGTTCCATCCGCTGCCAAATCCACTCCCAGATATCTAAAACACTTCACTTCCTCCTTCCTCCACTTTTTCTTCATTGAAACTTACCTCCCAATTGACTTGACCCTCAACCCTACTGTACCTAATAACCTTTCTCTTATTCACATTTACTCTTAACTTTCTTCTTTCACACATTTCACCAAACTCAGTCACCAGCTTCTGCAGTTTCTCACATGAATCAGCCACCAGCGCTGTATCATCAGCGAACAACAACTGACTCACATCCCAAGCTCTCTCATCCACAACAGACTGCATACTTGCCCCTCTTTCCAAAACTCTTGCATTCACCTCCCTAACAATCCCATCCATAAAATAAATTAAACAACCATGGAGACATCACACACCCCTGTCGCAAACCTACATTCACTGAGAACCAATCACTTTCCTCTCTTCCTACAGGTACACATGCCTTACATCCTCGGTAAAAACTTTTCACTCCTTCTAAGAACTTGCCTCCCACATCATATATTCTTAATATCTTCCACGGAGCATCTCTATGAACTCTATCATATGCCTTCTCCAGATTCATAAATGCTACATACAAATCCATTTGCTTTTCTAAGTATTTCTCACATATATTCTTCAAAGCAAACACCTGATCCACACATCCTTCTGAAACCACACTGCTCTTCCCCACTCTGATGTTCTGTACATGCCTTCACCCTCTCAATCAATACCCTCCCATATAATTTACCAGGAATACTCAACAAACTTATACCTCTGTAATTTGAGCACTCACTCTTATCCCCTTTGCCTTTGTACAATGGCACTATGCATGCATTCCACCAATCCTCAGGCAGCTCACCATGAATCATACATACATTAAATAACCTTACCAACCAGTCAACAATACAGTCAACCAATTTTTTAATAAATTCCATTGCAAAACCATGTAAATCCGCTGCCTTCCCGGCTTTCATCTTCCGCAAAGCTTTTACTACCTCTTCTCTGTTTACCAAATCATTTTCCCTAACCCTCTCACTTTGCACACCACCTCAACCAAAACACCCTATATCAGCCACTCTATCATCAAACACATTCAACAAACCTTCAAAATACTCACTACATCTCTTTCTCACAAAACCACTACTTGTTATCACCTCCTCATTAGCCCACTTCACTGAAGTTCCCATTTGTTCCCTTGTCTTATGCACTTTATTTACCTCCTTCCAAAACATCATTTTATTCTTCCTAGAATTTAATGATATCCTTTCTAATCTGTCCACCTCCCACACTTCTCATGCCACAAGCATCTTTTGCTCAAGCCATCACTGCTCCCCTAAATACATCCCATTCCTCCCCCACTCCCCTTACCTCCTTTGTTCTCACCTTTTTTCCATTCTATATATATATGAATAAAGGCAGACAGTATGAATTGTGTACATGTGTATATATGTATATGTCTGTGTGTGTATATAAATGTATATGTTGAGATGTATAGATATGTATATTTGCGTGTGTGGACGTATATGCTTATACATGTGTATGTGGGTGGGTTGGGGCATTCTTTCATCTGTTTCCTTGTGCTACTTCGCAAACGCAGGAGACAGCGACAAAGCAAAATAAAATATTTTTTCATCATTATTTTGCTTTGTCGCTGTCTCCCACGTTTGCGAGGTAGCGCAAGGAAACAGACGAAAGAAATGGCCCAACCCACCCCCATACACATGTATATACATACACGTCCACACACGCAAATATACATACCTATACCTCTCAATGTACACATATATATACACACACAGACACATACATATATACCCATGCAAACAATTCACACTGTCTGCCTTTATTCATTCCCATCGCCACCTCGCCACACATGGGTATGTTTGAAGGAATAGTGGTTCCAACAATGTTGTATGGTTGCGAGGCGTGGGCTATGGATAGAGTTGTGCGCAGGAGGATGGATGTGCTGGAAATGAGATGTTTGAGGACAATGTGTGGTGTGAGGTGGTTTGATCGAGTAAGTAACGTAAGGGTAAGAGAGATGTGTGGAAATAAAAAGAGCGTGGTTGAGAGAGCAGAAGAGGGTGTTTTGAAATGGTTTGGGCACATGGAGAGAATGAGTGAGGAAAGATTGACCAAGAGGATATATGTGTCGGAGGTGGAGGGAACGAGGAGAAGAGGGAGACCAAATTGGAGGTGGAAAGATGGAGTGAAAAGGATTTTGTGATCGGGGCCTGAACATGCAGGAGGGTGAAAGGAGGGCAAGGAATAGAGTGAATTGGAGCGATGTGGTATACAGGGGTTGACGTGCTGTCAGTGGATTGAATCAAGGCATGTGAAGCGTCCGGGGTAAACCATGGAAAGCTGTGTAGGTATGTATATTTGCGTGTGTGGACGTGTGTATGTACATGTATATGGGGGGGGTTGGGCCATTTCTTTCGTCTGTTTCCTTGCGCTACCTCGCAACCGCGGGAGACAGCGACGAGGTATAAAAAAAAAAAAAAAAAATATATATATATATATATATATATATATATATATATATATATATATATATATATATATATATATATATATTATCCCTGGAGATAGGAAAGAATACTTCCCTCGTATTCCCTGCGTGTCGTAGAAGGTGACTAAAAGGGGAGGGAGCGGGTGGCTGGAAAACCTCCCCCTCTCTCTTTTTTTTTAATTTTTCCAAAAGAAGGAACAGAGAAGGGGGCCAGGTGAGGATATTCTCTCAAAGGTCCAGTCCTCTGTTCTTAACGCTACCTCGCTAACGTGGGAAATGGCGAATAGTATGAAAGAAAAGAAAAAAAAAATATATAATGAGATATATAATGAGAACCAATCACTCTCCTCTCTTTTTACATGTATACAAGCCTTACATCCTCGATAAAAACTTTTTTAGAAGCAGTGAAATGTTTTTATCGAGGATGTAAGGCTTGTGTACCTGTAGGAAGAGAGGAGAGTAATTGGTTCTCAGTGAATGTTGGTTTGCGGCATTGGTGTGTGATGTCTCCATGGTTGTTTAATTTGTTTATGGATGGGGTTGTTAGGGAGGTAAATGCAAGTTTTGGAAAGAGGGGCAAGTATGCAGTCTGTTGTGGATGAGAGAGCTTGAGAAGTGTCAGTTGTTGTTCGCTGATGATACAGCACTGGTGGCTGATTCAGGTGAGAAACTGCAGAAGCTGGTGACTAAGTTTGGTAAAGTGTGTGAAAGAAGAAAGTTAAGAGTAAATGTGAATAAGAGCAAGGTTATTAGGTACAGTAGGGTTGAGGGACAAGTCAATTGGGAGGTAAGTTTGAATGGAGAAAAACTGGAGGAAGCGAAGTGTTTTAGATATCTGGCAACGGATGGAACCATGGAAGCGGAAGTGAATCATAGGGTGGGGGAAGGGGCGAAAGTTCTGGGAACGTTGAAGAACGTGTGGAAGTCGAGATTATCATCTCAGAAAGCAAAAATGGGTATGTTTGAAGGAATAGTGGTTCCAACAATGTTATATGCAATAACATGAATTGGACATATTTTTGGGGAAAATTCTATTTTCATTTTACATTAAAAGTACCATAGTACTGGGAAATGAGGAAATGGCTACTTATATTGTAGGTACTCTATGTAATTCATTGTAATTGTAGAAACGCTACAATATTTTACCATTTGCCATGAGTGATATTAATTAGGGAAACAGTAGTATTTCAGAGAAAGTAAAGAGTAAATCTAAAAGTAGATTATTTACGGATCGCTGAAAATCAACCCTCCTCCAATGTTGCTCAAGGTTAGTTCTGTACCCCACTAATCTTAGTATGGATTTTTTTAGGGGGTAATCCTGTAAAATAATTAACAGAACTCATGAGAACCCTGTCTAACCTCCCTATCAGTCAAGAATTTTCATTTTCAATGTTAAATGTTCTAGTTGAAACATACAACTCACACTTCTGAAAATACACCATCAACATACAGCGGATGTCAACAAATAGGCTTTTTGACGAGAGTACATTCAGGGATTGAACCATTATTATATTTCTAATATGGATTCTATTGACATTTAACAAGAACACAGCTTATATTAAATTGAAGGTAAATCTTTACTACTAGGACCCTTAGGTGAGTCTTCATTCCTAAAATTTTCCATTAAATTTTTGGTAAATCTTGACTACTAGGGACTTTTGGTGAGTGTTCATACGTTCTACTGACTTATTACTTTACCTGGCCTCACATTTCTCCGGATATACTACTGTCGCCTTATTTGATATCGTTCAATTACATCTACTGCTCCAAATGATACAAGTACCAATGGTACCACAACGAACTAAATATGGCAAAATTTCAGCTATATAGAATATCTAAAACATAAGTAACTATCTTGGATGCGCAGCTACAATAGACTTTTACCCTTTACACCAGCTACAAAATTTTACTAAAACAAACATCAAATAAAGTATCTTTTGTCATGATGATCAGATACCATTCATACACTGGGAATAATTCACTCCTACCTGTGACACCAATCCCGTACTTCTGTAAAGGAACTACCCTTGTCATTTGTTATTTGTACTAAAAACACGAATTTTTTTTTAACTACTTTGTACCCAGTGCTCGAGTGACGTTTTGTTATTGTTCCAGCGACTCAACATCAGTCGCTCAAGGCTGCTAACGACCCAGCGAGTTTTGCTCTGGCGCACAAAATTATTACCGAACAAGTGAACCTAACTGAAGTTATTTAGAGTATACTACCTATTATATGGTTGAAGGAAAATTACTTTACCTTAGTAGTCTGTAAGCATGATTAGTAAGGCCGTTACGACACCTTCGTCATCACCAGCGGTACATACGAACACCCTCATTTCTGGTAACCATGAACAAACCCGCCATCAATATTATCGTCCATGAATATTTCAACAGGCATGGATGGAGACCTTCCGACATCATAAGAAGGAGATATTAACAACTTGTTCTTTACGTTGTTAGATATGAACACCTCGTCATCATCAGTGGAAGACAAGAACACCCCGTCCTCAATGGTGGTAGGAATGAACACCCTGACATCAACGGTGGCAGACATAAACAACTTGCCTGGCAGATATGAGTACCATATGATCACCGATGGCAGACATGACCACCCTTCCATCATCGGTGTCAGACATTAACAACCTGTCTTCGACGGGTATGAATTCCATGTCACCACCGGTAGCAGACATGAACAATTCTGTCATCAACGGCAGTAGACTTAAAACACATTCCCCCTCATCAATAGAAGCAGACCAAATTAACTTAGTGACTAAATTGTATTGAGAGCTCATATGTGAACGACTGAAACACAAGATACAGAAACATTATAAAACTGTTTCCATTTCGGTTCTCAAAACGTCAAAATTGTGTTGGTCATAAAATTACCTATCACATGCCTATAAATACTAATATCTGCCTTACTCTTCTTCTTCTTGTTCAGAACTTAAATAAATGTATTACCATAATACTGATTAAGTCTCTTGCTTACTATATTCCTTAAATCTGGAGGGGGTGTTGTGTTATAGAAATCCCCACCAGATTTCAGGATTTTTTACTAATGGGGGGGTGGGGGGTTAATGAACAGCATATCAAAACACAGCCTTAATTCTGTAACTTAACATCTGCGTATTTCTCTGCCTTGTCACTAGTTGTCCTTCAAATTCGTCTTCATCCCCGGAAGAGTTGCCATTATTCTTTCCATTAACTCGACCACATTCTGAATGCATTGTGATTTTAGTTATTATCTCTGTTTCTTTGTGGCTGTCACCAGTAATGACATTGTGTGAATTGGATATAAGATATCAATTATCTACAAACACCATGGTCTTTCCGAGAGTAAAACTAATATGTAATTATGAAGCATTCCTGGATACGTGGCACCTGATTCTTATCCCCGTCTTGATGTATGGTTCCTTGAAATTTCAGGTGGAAAATACTTCTCCACTGTACCACTCTAATTCCTATGCACTGTACCATTTCACCGTACCACTCCATCTCCTATTCACTCTACCACTCCACTGTACCACTCCTATTCACTCTACCACTCCACCGTACCACTCCATCTCCTATTTACTCTACCACTCCGCCGTACCGCTCTATTTCCTATTCATTCATTGTACCACTCCACCGTACCACTCCTATTCATTGTACCACTCCTATTCACTGTAGAACTCCACCGTACCACTCCTATTCACTGTACCACTCCACCGTACCACTCCTATTCACTGTATCACTCCCCGTACCACTTCTATTCACTGTACCACTCCACTGTACCACTCCTATTCATTGTACTACTCCTATCCACTGTACCGCTCCACCGTAACACTCCTATTCATTGTACCACTCCACCGTACCACTCCTATTCACTGTACCACTCCACCGTACCACTCCTATTCATTGTATCACTCCCCCGTACCACTCCTATTCACTGTACCACTCCTATTCATTGTACCACTCCACCGTACCACTCCTATTCACTGTATTCATTGTACCACTCCACTGTACCACTCCTATTCACTGTAGCACTCCACCTGCCAAACACTGAACCTCCAGTGTTATGACTGTGACACCAGTCGTCGGATGCCTTAGTTCCACGTCGATAGGCCTCAAGCCTACAGAACCTAACCAGCCAGTTACCCCAAGACAGACTTGATGACTCAAGTTTACAGATAAAATTCTTCCATGGAACTTCAAGTCCCTCAGTATAAGTGCATTGACCTAGCCATCGTCTGCTGGGCGCCCCCTGCTGGCCAATACCTGGTGTAGGGGTGAGACAACAACATTCTGATATCAGCTTGCTCGTGTTCCTGCCACTTATAAACACATGTATCTCTTTCCAGGAGTAAGAAGAACCTTCCAGTCCCTCTTCCAGGAGACAGCGCATGCCTATCGTGAGTGTAGAATGAAAACGCAAAAAAAAAAAAGAGAAAGGGATAAAAATGTGTATATATCTTAATACATCTTTGGTTTCCTTGCGAAATTATCTTGAAATGAATCCATGACTCTTCTATTGACTTGAGTATGTATTATGAGTGTCTTCTCCTCATCATCTCTTTTCATAACCGAACCTCAACTTCAGAGATGAACATCAGTAGTTACCCATTAAACTCCTAAAAGAGAAAACGGGATTAATGCCGACGGATCATTACAAGCCGACCCATTACACCCAAACTCTATTTGCAATCAGAGTAATTTGTGGAATGACTCTGGATTAGCGTTATGATTCAACCCCAAAAAAATAAAGACGAAAGAAAATAAGAATAAGATTTAAAGTATCGATTCGCGCTACAGTTATTTTTGTTCGCTGTAGCACAGCAGGTGAGCAAGTACAATTTGACAGTTCGGTCGCTGAGACAGGTATCACCAGTAAGTAGTATGATATACAAACACATACATTCTTATTACGATTATTATACTTGATCGCCATTTTCGGCCCATCCATTCATCTTGCTTTTGTTCTCATTTACTCTCGACTTTCTCCATTTACACACTTTTCCAAACTGTCACCAACTTGTGCAGTTTCTCACTGGAATCCGTCGTCAGTGCTGTATCATCGGTGAACAACTGACTCACTTCCCAGGCCCTCTCATTCACAACATACTGCATACTTGCCCCTCTCTCCAAAACTCTTGCATTTACCTCCCTCACCACCCCATCCATAAAAAAATTAAACACTCATGGAGACATTACACACCCCTGCCGCTGACCTACCTTCACTGGGAACCAATCACTCGCCTCTCTTCCTACTCGTACACATGCCTTACATCCTTGATGAAAATATCTCACTGCTACTAGCGGCTTACCTCCCACACCATATATTCTTAACACCTTCCACAGAGCATCTCTGTCAATCCTATCATATGCCTTCTCCAGATCCATAAATGCTACATACAAATCAATTTTAGTTTTCCCCTAAATCTTTCTCACTCACCTTCTTTAAAGCAAATATCTGATCTACTTGTGCATATGGAGTTTGAACACTCACCTTTATCCCCCTTGTCTTTATACAGTGGCATTACACATGCATTCTGCTAATCCTCAGTCAGAAATATATATATATATATATATATATATATATATATATATATATATATATATATATATATATATAAGTGCATATAAACGCGCACTTTCATAGAACATACAAACCTTCAACAGCCAGGATCGAACCCGGGACCCTTGTGCAACAGGCGGGAGCGCTACCGCTAGGCTACGATCGCCCCTAATAGGGAAATAACAATTCGAATATTATGTACTCGAATACCCTTCGTCTCACGTTGGTGAGCAACGGGGTCTACCCGGTCATTACCCATCTGGCCCACACAGCCAACAGATAGCATTTTTCCGAACATAGCGGTAGCCTAGCGGTAGCGCTCCCGCCTGTTGCACAGGTTTCCCGGATTCGATCCTGGCTGTTGGAGGTTTGTATGTTCTATGAAGGTGCGCGTTCATATGCACTTTGTTCGTATTCATATACCTTCTCGTTGTAGTTTTCAGAAAAGAAGAGAAAATGTTAGGGTGAAGAGAGTGGTGAGAGTAAGTGAGCTTGGGGAGGAGACTTGTGTGAGGAAGTACAAGGAGAGACTGAGTACAGAATGGAAAAATGTGAGTACAAAGGACGTAAGGGGAGTGGGGGAGGAATGGGATGAATCTAAGGAAGCAGTGATGGCGTGCGCAAAAGATGCATGTGGCATGAGAGGCGTGGGAGGTGGCCAGATTAGAAAGGGTAGTGAGTGGTGGGATGAAGAAGCAAGATTATTAGTGAAAGAGAAGAGAGAGGCACTTGGACGATTTTTGCAGGGAAATAATGCAAATGAGTGGGAGATGTATAAAAGAAAGAGGCAGGAGGTCAAGAGAAAAGTGAAAGAGGTGAAAAAGAGGGCAAATGAGAGTTGGGGTGAGAGAGTATCATTAGATTTTGGGGAGAATAAAAAGATGTTTTGGAAGGAGGTAAATAAAGTGCGTAAGACAATGGAACAAATGGGAACATCAGCGAAGGGGGCTAATGGGGAGGTGATAACAAGTAGTGGTGATGTGAGAAGATGGAGTGAGTATTTTGAAGGTTTGTTGAATGTGTTTGATGATAGAGTGGCAGATATAGGGTGTTTTGGTCGAGATGGTGTGCAAAGTGAGAGGGTTAGGGAGAATGATTTGGTACACAGAGAAGAGGTAGTAAAAGCTTTAAGGAAGATGAAAGCCGGCAAGGCAACGAGTTTGGATGGTATTGCTGCGGATTTTATCAAAAAAGGGGGTGACTGTGTTGTTGACTGGTTGGTAGGGTTATTTAATGTATGTATGACTTATGGTGAAGTGCCTGAGGATTGGCGGAATGCTTGCATAGTGCCATTGTACAAAGGCAAAGGGGATAAAGGTGAGTGCTCAAATTACAAAGGTATAAGTTTGTTGAGTGTTCCTGGGAAATTATATGGGAGGGTATTGATTGAGAGGGTGAAGGCATGGACAGAGCATCAGATTGGGGAAGAGCAGTGTGGTTTCAGAAGTAGTAGAGGATGTGTGGATCAGGTGTTTGCTTTGAAGAATGTATGTGAGAAATACTTAGAAAAGCAAATGGATTTGTAAGTAGCATATGAAGGCATATGATAGAGTTGATAGAGATGCTCTTTGGAAGGTATTAAGAATATTTGGTTTGGGAGGCAAGTTGTTAGAAGCAGTGAAAAGTTATTATCGAGGATGTAAGGCTTTTGTATGAGTAGGAAGAGAGGAAAGTGATTGGTTCTCAGTGAATGTCGGTTTACGGCAGGTGTGCGTGATGTCTCCATGGTGGTTTAATTTATTCATGGTTGGGGTTTTAGGGAAGTGAATGCAAGAGTTTTGGAAAGAGGGGCAAGTATGCAGTCTGTAGTGGATGAGAGAACTTGGGAAGTGAGTCAATTGTTGTTTGCTGATGATACAGCGCAGGTGGCTGATTCGGGTGAGAAACTGCAGAAGCTGGTGACTGAGTTTAGTAAAGTGTTTGAAAGAAGAAAGCTGAGAGTAAATGTGAATAACAGCAAGGTTATTAGGTACAGTAGGGTTGAGGGACACGTCAATTGGGAGGTAAGTTTGAACGGAGAAAAACTGGAGGAAGTGACGTGTTTTAGATATCTGGCAGCGGATGGAACCATGGAAGCGGAAGTGAGTCATTGGGTGGGGGAGGTGGCGAAAGTTCTGGGAGCGTTGAAAAATGTGTGGAAGGCGAAAACGTTATCTCGGAAAGCAAAAATGGGTATGTTTGAAGGAAAAGTGGTTCCGACAATGTTATATGGTTACGAGGCGTGGGCTATAGATAGAGTTGTGCGGAGGAGGGTGGATGTGCTAGAAATGAGATGTTTGAGGACAATATGTGGTGTGAGTTGGTTTGATAGGGTAAGTAATGAAAGGGTAAGAGAGATGTGTGGTAGTAAGAAGAGTGTGGTTGAGAGAGCAGAAGAGGGTGTTTTAAAATGGTTTGGTCACAAGGAGGGAATGAGTGAGGAAAGATTGACAAAGAGGATATATATATAAAAGGTGGAGGGAACGAGAAGTGGGAGACCAAATTGGAGGTGGAAAGATGGAGGGAAAAAGATTTTGAGCGATCGGGGCCTGAACATGCAGGATTGTGAAAGGCATGCAAGGAACAGAATGAATTGGAACGATGTGGTATACCGGGGTCGACGTGCTTACAATGGATTGAAGCAGGGCATGTGAAGCGTCTGGGGTAAACCATGGGAAGTTTTGTGAGGCCTAGATGTGGAAAGGGAGCTGTGGTTTCGGTGCATTATACATGACAGCTAGAGACTGAGTGTGAACGAATGTGGCCATTCTTGTCTTTTCCTAGCGCTACCTCGCGCACTTGCGGGGGGAGGGGGTTGTCATTTTCATGTGTGGCGGGGTGGCGACAGGAATGAATAAGGGCAGACAGTGTGAATTATGTACATGTGTATATATGTATATGTCTGTGTGTGTATATATATGTATGCGTCGAGATGAATAGGTATGTATATGTGCGTGTGTGGACGTGTATGTATATGCATGTGTATGTAGATGGGTTGGGCCATTCTTTCGTCTGTTTCCTTGCGCTACCTCGCTAACGCGGGAGACAGCGACAAAGTATAATGATAATAATGTTAATGATGATAATAATGATAATAATAGTAATAATAATAATGATAATAATGATAATAATAATAATAATAATAATAATAATAATAATAATAATAATAATAATAGTAATAATAATAATAATAATGATAATAACAATAATAATAATAATAATAATAATAATAATAATGATAATAATAATAATAATAATACTAATAATAATGATAATAATAATAGTATTCGAATAGTCATTTTCCTATTAGGGGCGATCATAGCCTAGTGGTAGCGCTCCCGCCTGTTGCACAGGTTTCCCGGGTTCGATCCTGGCTGTTGGAGGTTTTTATGATATATGTATATATTCGTAATTTATTCATTTTTATCATACTTAGTCGCTGTCTCCCGCGTTAGCGAGGTTGCGGAAGGAAACAGACGAAAGAAGTGACCCAACCCACCCACATACACATGCATATACATAAACGCCGTCACACGCACATATACATACCTATACATTTCAACGTATACATACACAGAAATGTACATATATACACATGTACATACTCATACTTGCTGCCTTCATCCATTCCCATCGCCATCCCGCCACACATGAAACAGCACTCCCTCCCTCCGCGCGCGCACGTGGTAGCGCTAGGAAACGACAGATAAAGGCCACATTCGTTCACACTCAGTCTCTAGCTGTCACGTGTAATGCACGGAAACCACAGCTCCCTTTCCCCATCCAGGCTCCACAAAACCTTCCATGATTTACCCCGGACGCTTCACATGCCCTGGTTTAATCCATTGATAGCACGTCGACCCCGGTATACCACATCGTTCCAATTCACTCTATTTCTTGCGCGCCTTTCACCCTCCTGTATGCTTAGGCCCCGAACGCTCAAGATCTTTTTCACTCCATCTTTCCACCTCCAATTTGGTCTCCCACTTCTCGTTCCCTCCACCTCTGACACATATATCCTCTTTGTCAATCTTTCCTCACTCACTTTCTCCATGTGACCAAACCATTTCAATGCATCCTTTTCTGCTCTCTCAGCCACACTCTTTATATTACCACACATCTCTCTCATCCTTTCATTACTTGATCAAATCACCTTACACCACATATTGTCCTTAAACATTTATTTTCCAACACATCCACCTTCCTCCGCACAACCCTTTCTATAGCCCATGCCTCGCAACCACATAACATTGTTGGAACCACTATTCCTTTAAACATACCCATTTTTGCACTCCGAGATAATGTTCTCGCCTTCCGCACATTCTTCAACGTTCCTAGAACCTTCGCCCCCTGTAATTCACTTCTGCTTCCATGGTTCCATCTGCAGCTAAATCCACTCCCAGATATCTAAAACACTTCACTTCCTCCAGTTTCTCTCCATTCAAACTTACCTCCCCATTAACTTGTCTCTCCACCCTACTGAACCTAATAACCTTGCTCTTACTCACATTTACTCTCAACTTCCTTATTTCACACACTTTACCAAACTCAGTCACCAACTTCTGCAGTTTCTCACCCGAATCAGACACCAGCGATGTATCATCAGCAAACAACAACTGATTCACTTCCCGGGGCCTCTCATCCAGAACAGACTGCATACTAGCCCCTCTCTCCAAAACACTTGCATTCACCTCCCTAATAACCCATCCATAAACAAATTAAACAACCATCAAGACATCACACACCCCTACCGCAAACCGACATTCACTAGGAACCAATCACTTTCCTCATCTTACTCGTACACATGCCTTAAATCCTTGATAAAAAAGACTTTTCACTGCCTCTAGGAACTTACCTCCCACACCATATACTCTTAATACCTTCCACAAAGCATGTCTATCATATATATATGTATATACATATATACATATATATATATATATATATATATATATATATATATATATATATATATATATATATATATATATATATACGGTTTGGTCACATGGGGAGAATGAGTGAGGAAAGATTGATAAAGAGGATATATATGTGTCAGAGGTGGAGGGAATGAGAAGTGGGAGACCAGATGGAGTTGGAAAGATGGAATGAAAAAGATTTTGAGCGATCGGGGCCTGAACATGCAGGAGGGTGAAAGGCGTGCAAGGAATAGAGTGAATTGGAACGATGTGATATACAGGAGTCGACGTGCTGTCAATGAATTGAAACAGGGCATGTGAAGCGTCTGCGAGAAACAATGGAAAGTTTTGTCGAGCCTGGATGTGGAAAAGGAGCTGTGGTTTCGGTGCATTATAGATTACAGCTAGAGAGTGAGTGTGAACGAATGTGGACTTTGTTATCGGGGGGAGGGGGTTGTCATTTCATGTGTGGCGGGATGGCGACGGAAATGAGTGAATGCAGCAAGTATGAATTATGTACATGTGTATGTATGTATGTCTATGTATGTATATATATGTATACGTTGAAATGTATTGGTATGTATATGTGCGTGTGTGGACGTGTATGTATATACATGTGTATGTGGGTGGGTTGTGCCATTACTTCGTCTGTTTCCTTGCGCTACCTCACTAACGCGGGAGACAGCGACAAAGTGTAATGAATACTAATAAAAAAAATATATATATATATATATATATATATATATATATATATATATATATATATATATATATTTATTATTATTATTATTATACTTTGTCGCTGTCTCCCGCGTTTGCGAGGTAGCGCAAGGAAACAGACGAAAGAAATGGCTCAACCCCCCCCCCCCCCCCATACACATGTATATACATACGTCCACACACGCAAATATACATACCTACACAGCTTTCCATGGTATACCCCAGACGCTTCACATGCCTTGATTCAATCCACTGACAGCACGTCAACCCCGGTATACCACATCGCTCCAATTCACTCTATTCCTTGCCCTCCTTTCACCCTCCTGCATGTTCAGGCCCCGATCACACAAAATCTTTTTCACTCCATCTTTCCACCTCCAATTTGGTCTCCCTCTTCTCCTCGTTCCCTCCACCTCCGACACATATATCCTCTTGGTCAATCTTTCCTCACTCATTCTCTCCATGTGCCCAAACCACTTCAAAACACCCTCTTCTGCTCTCTCAACCACGCTCTTTTTATTTCCACACATCTCTCTTACCCTTACGTTACTCACTCGATCAAACCACCTCACACCACACATTGTCCTCAAACATCTCATTTCCAGCACATCCATCCTCCTGCGCACAACTCTATCCATAGCCCACGCCTCGCAACCATACAACATTGTTGGAACCACTATTCCTTCAAACATACCCATTTTTGCTTTCCGAGATAATGTTCTCGACTTCCACACATTCTTCAAGGCCCCCAGAATTTTCGCCCCCTCCCCCACCCTATGATCCACTTCCGCTTCCATGGTTCCATCCGCTGCCAGATCCACTCCCAGATATCTAAAACACTTCACTTCCTCCAGTTTTTCTCCATTCAAACTCACCTCCCAATTGACTTGACCCTCAACCCTACTGTACCTAATAACCTTGCTCTTATTCACATTTACTCTTAACTTTCTTCTTCCACACACTTTACCAAACTGGGATATATATATATATATATATATATATATATATATATATATATATATATATATATATATATATATATATATATATATATATATATATATATACATATATATATATATATATATATATATATATATATATATATATATATATATATATATATATATATATATATATATACATATATATATCCCAGCACCCTGTCATCTTAGCTGGGTTGTCCCAGTGCCCTGTGACTGCATATTGACTTCGCCGTATCTGACGGAGCTCCGGATGACTGGATGATCTTAATGGCGTAATGACACACACAATCAAGTGTGATTGTGGGTGTTCTTGGCTGAGTGCCGCTCTCTCTCTCTCTCTCTCTCTCTCTCTCTCTCTCTCTCTCTCTCTCTCTCTCTCTCTCTCTCTCTCTCTCTCTCACTTCTTAGCAGCTTCGGCTAAGACAGCTATTCCTTTGAGCAACAAAGGGCATCATTATCTGTTAGAAAAAAAGAAAAGAAAAGAAAAGAGAAAGACATAAGATATTGAGTTTCTTATTCTTCGTGTGATTCAGACGATCTCCAGGTGGTGCATTGTGATTGGGGGGGTCGAGTTAATGGGATATTGGAGTTCGTGGGGTGAGGTAGCTGCTGGCCTGATATATTGGAGGTCGTGGGGTGAGGTAGCTGGTGGCCTGATATATTGGAGGTCGTGGGGTGAGGTAGCTGCTGGCCTGATATATTGGAGTTCGTGGGGTGAGGTAGCTGCTGGCCTGATATATTGGAGGTCGTGGGGTGAGGTAGCTGGTGGCCTGATATATTGGAGGTCGTGGGGTGAGGTAGCTGGTGGCCTGATATATTGGAGGTCGTGGGGTGAGGTAGCTGGTGGCCTGATATATTGGAGGTCGTGGGGTGAGGTAGCTGCTGGCCTGATATATTGGAGGTCGTGGGGTGAGGTAGCTGCTGGCCTGATATATTGGAGGTCGTGGGGTGAGGTAGCTGCTGGCCTGATATATTGGAGGTCGTGGGGTGAGGTAGCTGCTGGCCTGATATATTGGAGGTCGTGGGGTGAGGTAGCTGCTGGCCTGATATATTGGAGGTCGTGGGGTGAGGTAGCTGGTGGCCTGATATATTGGAGGTCGTGGGGTGAGGTAGCTGGTGGCCTGATATATTGGAGGTCGTGGGGTGAGGTAGCTGGTGGCCTGATATATTGGAGGTCGTGGGGTGAGGTAGCTGCTGACCTGATATATTGGAGGTCGTGGGGTGAGGTAGCTGGTGGCCTGATATATTGGAGGTCGTGGGGTGAGGTAGCTGCTGACCTGATATATTGGAGGTCGTGGGGTGAGGTAGCTGGTGGCCTGATATATTGGAGGTCGTGGGGTGAGGTAGCTGCTGGCCTGATATATTCATCTCACTGCCCCACCATCCCAGCCTGGTTTTCTCCGGCAGTCCACACACCAAAATATCTTTCCAAGTCTTTGTTAGTTGAGCCTTTCCGCACGACGCTACGACCCTTGACCACAACGGAACGACCCTTGACCACACCGGAACGACCCTTGACCACAACGGAACGACCCTTGACCACACCGGAACGACCCTTGACCACACCGGAACGACTCTTGACCACACTGGAACGACCCTTGAACACACTGGAACGACCCTTGACCACAACGGAACGACCCTTGACTACACCAGAACGAGAGAGAGAGAGAGAGAGAGAGAGAGAGAGAGAGAGAGAGAGAGAGAGAGAGAGAGAGAGAGAGAGAGAGAGAGAGAGAGAGAGAGAGAGAGAGAGAGAGAGAGAAATATGAAATATGGTTACCAGGGTCGTCGTGCGTGACGAGAGAAGGTCATGTTGGAGAATCGGGGATCTCTCAGCCAGCCACCGTCCCTCTGGTCCAGTCTGTGCCGGGAGGCCGCCCTGGGAGGTCAGGAAGCTCGGAGCTCCTCTGGAGAGGTGAGGGGGGAGGAGCTGGTTGAGGCCGAGGTCCTCCTGGGGGAAGTAAAGGAAAATAAAGATTGGCGAGGAGTTGCAGAGCGGGAAGGGGGGTCACCCATTGAGGTAACAGAAGCGGGGAAGTCGTTCGTGTGGGTTAGGGGAGGCGGGGAGCCGAGGAGTCGGCAGTGGTGTGAGGGGAGGCGTGGAGTCGGCCAGAGGTGTGAGGGGAGGCGTGGAGTCGGCCAGAGATGTGAGGGGAGGCGTGGAGTCGGCCAGAGGTGTGAGGGGAGGCGTGGAATCGGCCAGAGGTGTGAGTGGAGGCGTGGAGTCGGCCAGAGGTGTGAGGGGAGGCGTGGAGTCGGCCAGAGGTGTGAGGGGAGGCGTGGAGTCGGCCAGAGGTGTGAGGGGAGCTGAGAAGTCGGCAGTGGTGTGAGGGGAGGCGTGGAGTCGGCAGTGGTGTGAGGGGAGGCGTGGAGTCGGCCATGAGGTCCTAGAAACTGGGAGTCGTACAGGCAGGGAAAGGCAGAGCTGAAGACCATTCAGGGAGACATTTGGAACCTGGTCGATTTGCAGAGACCAAATGGTTCGTCCAGGGTGTGAGAGGGTGGGATGAAGTCCCTCCTGGAAGAGCAGAACAGAACCCAGTGGCTCGTCCAGGGTGAGTGAGGCCACTCCTATAGGTACAGGACATAAGTGTTGCTGGCAAGTTTGAACATTTTAGTTATAAGGGAAAGCCAGCGACCCAGTCCACTGGTGGTAAGGATTTACTCGGGTAATTGGGGATCACACAGTCTACTGGTGAGGATGTATTGCAGTCAGTGACTGTACACACACACACACACACACACACACACACACACACACACACCTCCTGACGCGGATTGAAAGGAAGTTCTCCCACAGGTATCAGGCCACAGGAGGTGTCTCCTGTAGGAGTCAAGATAGAAGTAGGAGAGTTCCAGGACCTGACCCAGCACCAGGATGTTACCGTCTACAGCCTTGATCTTCACCCTGCTAGGTACCGCCACTTATTGTATGGTACTAGCATTATATGATGATGTATCACACCCTTATTGTATGGTACTAGCATTATATAATGATGTACCGCACCCTATTGTATGGTACTAGCATTATATAATGAGGTACCGCCCCTTATTGTATGGTACTAGCATTATATAATGAGGTACCGCCCCTTATTGTATGGTACTAGCATTATATAATGAGGTACCACACCTTATTGTATGGTACTAGCATTATATAATGATGTACCGCACCCTATTGTATGGTACTAGCATTATATAATGATGTACCACACCCTTATTGTATGGTACTAGCATTATATAATGATGTACCACACCCTTATTTTATCGTACTAGCATTATATAATGATGTACCACACCTTATTGTATGGTACTAGCATTATATAATGAGGTACCACACCTTATTGTATGGTACTAGCATTATATAATGAGGTACCACACCTTATTGTATGGTACTAGCATTATATAATGATGTACCGCACCCTATTGTATGGTACTAGCATTATATAATCAGGTACCGCACCCTTATTGTATGGTACTAGCATTATATAATGATGTACCGCACCCTTATTGTATGGTACTAGCATTATATAATGATGTACCGCACCCTTATTGTATGGTACTAGCATTATATAATGATGTACCACACCCTTATTGTATGGTACTAGCATTATATAATGATGTACCACACCCTTATTTTATCGTACTAGCATTATATAATGATGTACCGCACCCTATTGTATGGTACTAGCACTGTATAATAGTCAGGTAGCACCCCCCTATTGTATGTCACTAGCATTGTATAGTCAGGTAATGCCACCTATTGTATGTTACAATCATTGTATAGTCAGGTACTGCCACCTATTGTATGTTACTAGCATTGTATAGTCAGGTAACACCCCCTGTTGTATGTTACTAGCATTGTATACTCAGGTTTCGCCCCCTACTGCATGTTACTAGCACTCTATAGTCAGATACCGTCCATATTGTATGTTACTAGCACAGTATTGTCAGGTGTCACCCCCTACTGTAGCTGTTACTAGTACTGTATAGTCATGTATCACCCCTACTGTAGCTGTTACTAGTACTGTATAGTCAGGTGTCACCCTTACTGTATCTGTTACTAGTACTGTATAGTCAGGTACCACCCCTTATTGTAGCTGTCACTCATACTGTATAGTCAGGTGTCACCCTCTACTGTAGCTGTTACTAGTACTGTATAGTCAGATACCACCCCTTATTGTAGCTGTTACTAGTACTGTATAGTCAGGTACCACCCCTTATTGTAGCTGTCACTAATACTGTATAGTCAGGTGTCACCCTCTACTGTAGCTGTTACTAGTATCATATAGTCAGATACCACCCCTTATGTAGCTGTCACTCATACTGTATAGTCATGTGTCACCCTCTATTGTAGTTGTTACTGGTACTGTATGTGCCTCCCTCACCCTACTGTAACGATTACGAAGAACATGACGTAGACAGGTTACATCAGCACCTTTGCAGCATCGGTGCTGTCCGTTGCTGCAGGTGTCTGTGCAGCAGAGAGTGCTGTCCGTTGCTGCAGGTGTCTGTGCAACAGAGAGTGCTGTCCGTTGCTGCAGGTGTCTGTGCAACAGAGAGTGCTGTCCGTTGCTGCAGGTGTCTGGGCACAGCAGCGCAGACAGTTCTTTGTGCCATTATTCACAGTGCTATCCAGGCTTGTACGATCCTGAACACAACGGTACGATCCTTGAGCACGACGTTACGATCCTTGAGCACGACGGTACGATCCTTGAGCACGACGTTACGATCCTTGAGCACGACGGTACGATCCTGAACACAACGGTACGATCCTTGAGCACGACGGTACGATCCTTGAGCACGACGGTACGATCCTTGAGCACGACGGCACGATCCTTGAGCACGACGGCACGATCCTTGAGCACGACGGTACAACCCTTGAGCACGACGGTACGATCCTTGAGCACGATGGTGCGATCCTTGAGCACGACGGTACGACCCTTGAGCACGGCGGTACGATCCTTGAGCACGACGGCACGATCCTTGAGCACGACGGCACGATCCTTGAGCACGACGGCACGATCCTTGAGCACGACGGTACGATCCTTGAGCACGACGGTACGATCCTTGAGCACGATGGTACGATCCTTGAGCACGACGGTACGACCCTTGAGCACGACGGTACGATCCTTGAGCACGACGGTACGATCCTTGAGCACGATTGTACGATCCTGAACACGGCGGTGCGATCCTTGAGCACGATGGTACGATCCTTGAGCACAACGGTACGATCCTTGAGCACGACGGCACGATCCTTGAGCACGACGGCACGATCCTTGAGCACGACGGTACGATCCTTGAGCACGACGGTACGACCCTTGAGCACGGCGGTACGATCCTTGAGCACGACGGTACGATCCTGAACACGGCGGTGCGATCCTTGAGCACGACGGTACGATCCTTGAGCACGACGGTACGATCCTTGAGCACGACGGCACGATCCTTGAGCACGACGGCACGATCCTTGAGCACGACGGTACGATCCTTGAGCACGACGGTACGATCCTTGAGCACGATGGTACGATCCTTGAGCACGACGGTACGACCCTTGAGCACGACGGTACGATCCTTGAGCACGACGGTACGATCCTTGAGCACGATTGTACGATCCTGAACACGGCGGCGCGATCCTTGAGCACGATGGTACGATCCTTGAGCACAACGGTACGATCCTTGAGCACGACGGCACGATCCTTGAGCACGACGGCACGATCCTTGAGCACGACGGCACGATCCTTGAGCACGACGGTACGATCCTTGAGCACGACGGTACGACCCTTGAGCACGGCGGTACGATCCTTGAGCACGACGGTACGATCCTGAACACGGCGGCGCGATCCTTGAGCACGATGGTGCGATCCTTGAGCACGATGGTACGATCCTTGAGCACAACGGTACGATCCTTGAGCACGACGGCACGATCCTTGAGCACGACGGCACGATCCTTGAGCACGACGGCACGATCCTTGAGCACGACGGCACGATCCTTGAGCACGACGGGACGATCCTTGAGCACGATAGTACGATCCTTGAGCACGACGGTACGATCCTTGAGCACGACGGTACGATTCTTGAGCACAACGGTACGATCCTTGAGCACGACGGTACGATCCTTGAGCACGACGGTACGATCCTTGAGCACGACGGTACGATCCTTGAGCACGACGGTACGTTCCCCACAGCAAGATAGCACGATGCTTTACCACCATTATACGACCAATGAGCACCAGGGTATGATCTTTGAGCACCAGGGTATGATCTTTGAGCACCAGGGTATGATCTTTGAGCACCAGGGTATGATCTTTGAGCACCAGGGTATGACCCTTGAGCACCAGGGTATGACCCTTGAGCACCAGGGTATGATCTTTGAGCACCAGGGTATGATCTTTGAGCACCAGGGTATGATCTTTGAGCACCAAGGTATGATCTTTGAGCACCAGGGTATGAACCTTGAGCACCAGGGTATGACCCTTGAGCACCAGGGTATGACCATTGAGCACCAGGGTATGACCCTTGAGCACCAGGATATGATCTTTGAGCACCAGGGTATGACCCTTGAGCACCAGGATATGACCCTTGAGCACCAGGGTATGACCCTTGAGCACCAGAGTATAACCCTTTAGCACCAGGGTATGACCATTGAGAACCAGTGTATGAACCAATGAGCACCAGGGTATGACCTTTGAGCACCAGGGTATGACCCTTGAGCACCAGTGTATGACCCTTGAGCACCAGGGTATGATCTTTGAGCACCAGTTTATGACCCTTGAGCACCAGGGTATGATCTTTAAGCACCAGTGTATGACCTTTGAGCACCAGGGTATGACCCTTGAGCACCAGGATATGATCTTTGAGCACCAGGGTATGACCCTTGAGCACCAGGATATGACCCTTGAGCACCAGGGTATGACCCTTGAGCACCAGAGTATAACCCTTTAGCACCAGGGTATGACCATTGAGAACCAGTGTATGAACCAATGAGCACCAGGGTATGATCTTTGAGCACCAGTGTATGACCCTTGAGCACCAGGGTATGACCATTGAGCACCAGGGTATAACCCTTTATCACCAGGGTATGACCCTTGAGCACCAGGGTATGACCCTTCAGCACCACGGTATGACCCTTGCGCACCAGGGTATGACCCTTCAGCACCAGGGTATGACCCTTGGGCACAACAAGGCGAGCCTTAAGCACGACGGTAGGACCCTAGGTTACGATGACCTGGCCTTTAATTCTAGCCCTTAAGGGTCATGTCAAGGGCATGACCATCATACCCAGGTATAGTACTAACGTGTTTAAGGAACTCATATACCTTGAGATGCCAATACTAGGCATGGTCACCGATTCATATATATATATATATATATATATATATATATATATATATACATATATATATATATATATATATATATATATATATATATATATATATATATATATATATATATATATATATATATATATATATATATATATTGGAAGGAAGTAAATAAAGTGCGTAAGACAAGGGAGCAAATGGGAGCTTCAGTGAAGGGGCTAATGGGGAGATGATAACAAGTAGTGGTGATGTGAGAAGGAGATGGAGTGAGTATTTTGAAGGTTTGTTGAATGTGTTTGATGATACAGTGGCAGATATAGGGTGTTTTGGTCGAGGTGGTGTGCAAAGTGAGAGGGTTAGGGAAAATGATTTGGTAAATAGAGAAGAGGTAGTAAAAGCTTTACGGAAGATGAAAGCCGGCAAGTCAGCAGGTTTGGATGGTATTGCAGTGGAATTTATTAAAAAAGGGGGTGACTGTATTGTTGACTGGTTGGTAAGGTTATCTAATGTATGCATGATTCATGGTGAGGAGCCTGAGGATTGGCGGAATGCTTGCATAGTGTCATTGTACAAAGGCAAAGGGGATAAGAGTGAGTGCTCAAATTACAGAGGTATAAGTTTGTTGTGAGTATTCCTGGTAAATTATATGGAAGGGTATTGATTGAGAGGGTGAAGGCATGTACAGAGCATCAGACTGGGAAAGAGCAATGTGGTTTCAGAAGTGGTAGAGGATGTGTGGATCAGGTGTTTGCTTTGAAGAATGTATGTGAGAAATACTTAGAAAAACAAATGGATTTGTATGTAGCACTTATGGATCTGGAGAAGGCATATGATAGAGTTGATAGAGATGCTCTGTGGAAGGTTTTAAGAATATATGGTGTGGGAGGCAAGTTGTTAGAAGCAGTGAAAAGTTTTTATCGAGGATGTAAGGCATGTGTACGTGTAGGAAGAGAGGAAAGTGATTGGTTCTCACTTAATGTAGGTTTGCGGCAGGGGTGTGTGATGTCTCCATGGTTGTTTAATTTGTTTATGGATGGGGTTGTTAGGGAGGTAAATGCAAGAGTTTTGGAAAGAGGGGCAAGTATGCAGTCTGTTGTGGATGAGAGAGCTTGGGAAGTGAGTCAGTTGTTGTTCGCTGATGATACAGCGCTGGTGGCTGATTCATGTAAGAAACTGCAGAAGCTGGTGACTGAGTTTGGTAAAGTGTGTGAAAGAGGAAAGTTAAGAGTAAATGTGAATAAGAGCAAGGTTATTAGGTACAGTAGGGTTGAGGGTCAAGTCTATTGGGAGGTAAGTTTGAATGGAGAAAAACTGGAGGAAGTAAAGTGTTTTAGATATCTGGGAGTGGATCTGGCAGCGGATGGAACCATGGAAGCGGAAGTGAATCATAGGGTGGGGGAGGGGGCGAAAATTCTGGGAGCCTTGAAGAATGTGTGGAAGTCGAGAACATTATCTCGGAAAGCAAAAATGGGTATGTTTGAAGGAATAGTGGTTCCAACAATGTTATATGGTTGCGAGGCGTGGGCTATGGATAGAGTTGTGCGCAGGAGGGTGGATGTGCTGGAAATGAGATGTTTGAGGACTATATGTGGTGTGAGGTGGTTTGATCGAGTAAGTAATGTAAGGGTAAGAGAGATGTGTGGAAATAAAAAGAGTGTGGTTGAGAGAGCAGAAGAGGGTGTTTTGAAATGGTTTGGTCACATGGAGAGAATGAGTGAGGAAAGATTGACCAAGAGGATATATGTGTCGGAGGTGGAGGGAACGAGGAGAAGTGGGAGACCAAATTGGAGGTGGAAAGATGGAGTGAAAATGATTTTGAGTGATCTGGGCCTGAACATGCAGGAGGGTGACAGGCGTGCAAGGAATAGAGTGAATTGGAACGATGAGGTATACCGGGGTCGACGTGCTGTCAATGGATTGAACCAGGGCATGTGAAGCGTCTGGGGTAAACCATGGAAAGTTGTGTGGGGCCTGGATGTGAAAAGGGAGCTGTGGTTTCGGTGCATTATTACATGACAGCTAAGCTAGAGACTGAGTGTGAACGAATGGGGCCTTTGGTGTCTTTTCCTAGCGCTACCTCGCACACTTGAGGGGGGAGGGGGTTGTTATTCCATGTGTGGCGAGGTGGCGATGGGAACAAATAAAGGCAGACAGTATGAATTATGTACATGTGTATATATGTATATGTCTGTGTGTGTATATATATATGTGTACATTGAGATGTATAGGTATGTATATTTGCGTGTGTGGACGTGTATGTATATACATGTGTATGTGGGCGGGTTGGGCCATTTCTTTCGTCTGTTTCCTTGCGCTACCTCGCAAACGCGGGAGACAGCGACAAAGCAAAATGGTAAAAAATAAATATATGTACATAATATAACCAGGAACTTCGTCATGATATTTCAGACAAGTAAACATCAGTTTCATGCCATTACCTTCTTCAGGGTTCCTGCCATGCCAGGTTCATACCAGTCAGCTACCGACGGAGGGCAGGTATTATCCGCAGGACCACACCACTGGTGGGCTACGTGGGGTATTGGCGTCGCCCACTGGAGATAACATAGAAAATGGAAGGCCAGGCATCTCTGGAGACACTCCAGGTGCCACCAGTCTTACGGGGTCTTGGTTAAGTGATAAGATCACATCCTTGACCAACGACGAAGTTATCATCAACCGAACTTACAACGCAGAGCTGGAGGATTGTCCCGTCTCCCTGGAGATGTTGGAGACGATCCCAGAGGAGCTGGGTGCTCGCGCTGGCCAGCTCCTAGCTCACCTGGGAGTCCCTTCCTTTGCCCTACTCACCCACTGTGATGCAGGTGAACTTCCAGGTCATCTTATGGTGCTCTTCATCTCGTCCCAGTAATATAAAGTTGGTCATCACTGGTGATCAGTCAGTCTCACCTTCAGATATGGTGTAAACAAAATAACAATAGTCACGTCTAACTGTTTACAGTACATTGTACGTTGTCTCTTGAGCGAGTATCATGATAATTATTACCATCTTGGCTTAACAAATGTCTATCATATTTCTCAGTGTAGGCGACCAGTGTTAAGTTGGAGGTGACCCTTGTTGCAGGGTTTGTGTCCCGGGCTACGGCTGCCGCCACGCAGGCCCCTGCTGGTGCGTGGAGCCTCACCGTGTGTCTGTTCACCTCGCTCTCCGCCCTCAGCCAGGCCGTCATGCGACACCCAAACCACGCCCACTGCTTCCTCCGCCGCAGGTGGACGGTGGCTCTGCTGGGCACCCAGACCTGGGCCGCCGGCGTCATCCACTCTGCCAAGAGAAGTGGATTGTACGACGAGGTCAGTTGTCCTGTACGATGAGGTCAGTTGTCCTGTAGGACGAGGTACCTCACACTGGTGCTGTAGGGTGGAGGTACCTCACACTGGTACTGAAAGGTGGAAGTACCTCACACTGGTACTTTAGGGAGGAGGTACCTCACACTGGTACTGTAGGGTGGAGGTATCTCACACTGGTACTGTAGGGTGGAGGTACCTCACATTGGTACTGTAGGATGAAGGTACCTCACACTGGTACTCTAGGGTTGAGGTACCTCACTCTAGTACCGTAGGGTGGAGGTACCTCACACTGGTACTGTAGGGAGGAGATACCTCACACTGGTACTGTAGGGAGGAGGTACCTCACATTGGTACTGTAGGATGGAGGTACCTCACACTGGTACTTTAGGGTTGAGGTACCTCACATTGGTACTGTAGGGAGAAGGTACCTCACATTGGTACTGTAGGGAGTAGGTACCTCACACTGGTACTGTAGGGAGAAGGTACCTCACACTGGTACTGTAGGGTGGAGGTACCTCACACTGGTACTGTAGGGTGGAGGTACCTCACACTGGTACTGTAGGGAGAAGGTACCTCACACTGGTACTGTAGGGAGGAGGTGCCTCACACTGGTACTGTAGGGTGGAGGTACCTCACACTGGTACTGTAGGGAGAAGGTACCTCACACTGGTACTGTAGGGTGGAGGTACCTCACACTGGTACTGTATGGTGGAGATACCTCACACTGGTACTGTAGGGAGAAGGTACCTCACACTGGTATTGTAGGGTCGAGGTACCTCACACTGGTACTGTAGGGAGAAGGTACCTCACACTGGTACTGTAGGGAGTAGGTAACTCACATTGGTACTGTAGGATGGAGGTACCTCACACTGGTACTTTAGGGTTGAGGTACCTCACTCTAGTACCGTAGGGTGGAGGTACCTCACACTGGTACTGTAGGGAGGAGATACCTCACACTGGTACTGTAGGGAGGAGGTACCTCACACTGGTACTGTAGGGTGGAGGTACCTCGCACTGGTACTTTAGGGTTGAGGTACCTCACTCTAGTACAGTAGGGTGGAGGTACCTCACACTGGTACTGTAGGGAGGAGATACCTCACACTGGTACTGTAGGGTGGAGGTACCTCACACTGGTACTGTAGGGAGAAGGTACCTCACACTGGTACTTTAGGGTTGAGGTACCTCACTCTAGTACCGTAGGGTGGAGGTACCTCACACTGGTACTGTAGGGAGAAGGTACCTCACACTGGTACTGTAGGGTGGAGGTACCTCACACTGGTACTGTAGGGAGAAGGTACCTCACACTGGTACTTTAGGGTTGAGGTACCTCACTCTAGTACCGTAGGGTGGAGGTACCTCACACTGGTACTGTAGGGTGGAGGTACCTCACACTGGTACTGTAGGGTGGAGGTACCTCACACTGGTACTGTAGGGTGGAGGTACCTCACACTGGTACTGTAGGGTGGAGGTACCTCACATTGGTACTGTAGGGAGAAGGTACCTCACACTGGTACTGTAGGGTGGAGGTACCTCACACTGGTACGGTAAGGTTGGATGGGGATTTCTAACACTGGCACTACTAGTACTACCAATACGAGGTCGTCACTCCTCTCCTGCTCCTCCCCTGCGTTACTAGTGCCTGATGATGTCCTTGTTATCGTTATCATATCCACTTAGAAATGGTTATCGTCCGTCCAGTTCCCATGACATCCCGTCCTTCCCCGTCGTTCGTCCAGTACCCTTGACATCCTCGTCGTCCGTTCAGTACCCCTGACATCCCCGTCCTTCCCCGTCATCCGTCCAGTTCCCCTGACATCCCCGTCATCCGTCCAGCACTTCTGACATCCCCGTCATCCGTCCATTACCTCTGACATCCGCGTCATCCGTACAGCACCCCTGACATCCCTGTCATCCTTCCAACACCTCTGACATCCATGTCATTCGTCCAGTAAGCCTGACATCCCCGTCATCCGTCCCGTACCCCTGACATCCCTGTCATCCGTCCAACACCTCTGACATCCATGTCATCCATCCAGCACTCCTGACATCCCCATCAACCGTCCAGTAACCCTGACATCCCCGTCCTTTCCGTCGTTCTTCCAGCACCCCTGACATCCCCGTCATCCGTCCAGTAACCCTGACATCCCCGTCATCCGTCTAGTAACCCTGACATCCCCGTCATCCGTCCAGTAATCCTGACATCCCTAAGTAGACGTCTGAGCCTCCTGCTGTGGTCATGACGTGTGACGTCCCTCCTGTCCACAGCGTATACACTGGCTGGTTCTGGTGACGGGGTCGGCCTGGCCCGTCACACCCACCCTCCCGTTGTACCGACTCACACACCGCGTCACCTGGCTCCGCTGGACCTCAAGGATACAAGGTGAGTTGCTGGCGGCCTTCCTCTGCATTATAGATCATAACTTTCATATCAATAACTAAAGTTACTTTAATACGTCTTAACTTGTTCATCTGAACGGTGTAACTTGAGTATGATGGCCTGGTCAGGTCAGAGGTCAGGCTCTCACATCCTGGGAGGTCTTCACCTAGGCTGGAGGTTTTCACCTGGGGTGGAAATCCTCACCTGGAGTGGAGATCTTCACCTGGGCTGGAGGTCCTCACCTGGAGTGGAGATCCTCACCTGGGGTGGAGATCCTCACCTGGGCTGGAGGTCCCCACCTGGGGTGGAAATCCTCACCTGGGGTAGAGGTCTTCACCTGGGCTGGAGGTCCTCACCTGGGGTGGGGGTCCTCACCTGGGGTGATCTTCACCTGGGGTGGAGGTCCCCACCTGTGGTGGAGGTCCTCACCTGGGGTGGAGGTCCTCATCTGGGCTGGAGGTCACCTGGGGTGGAGGTCCTTACCTGGGGTGGAGATCCTCTCCCGAGGTGGAGGTCCTCACCTGGGTTGGAGGTCCTCACCTGGGGTGTAGATCCTCACCTGGGCTAGAGGTCCTCATCTGGGCTGGAGGTCCTCACCTGGGGTGGAGGTCCTCACCTGGGCTGGAGGTCCTCACCTGGGGTGGAGGTCCTCTTCTGGGGTGGAAGACCTCCCCAGGGTAGATCATGTTCCTATCCTGGTCGGGTCAGACGGTGTGGCTCTCCACCGTTGGAAGATGACCAGTTCCTCCGCCTTCCTGCATGATTCTGCACGATAACAACGCACTTCACTTGTTTCTAATGGAGTAATCTCTTAAAATGTTGACGCCTACTGTAAGATATGCTGGGTTGGTGTGTTCTCTTGCAGGCTGGGTGGTGCTGGTGTCTGAGGCCACCCCTGTGGGCGTGATAACCAGGGAGGCGGGTCGCTGGGCGGGTCCAGGAAGATCCCGCCACGCCCACCTGCGAGTCTCCAGGCCCCTCACACCTTCCCTCCTCACCAACTTCTTCCAGGTTCCTCTGAGGGTCATCAGCCGCTACCCGACCTCCCCAGGTAAGTCCTGCCACCCTCCACGTGACCCTCGCCTCACCTGATATGGAGCCCTACCCCTCCACCCGCTGTGGGACCTTCTAGAAGTGAAAGCATTTGGGAGTCAAAATCATGACAGCCAGTAAAGCACTTGTGTTAGTCGAGACCTTCGTCCCCCCTCTCCTGAAATTTCTTAAGACACCTAACACTTTCTCTGACTTCCAGAGACACAGGGAACACTTGCCATATCTTACTGAGCCATTCAACACTTTCTCTAACGTTCGGTGTCACTAGAAAGAGATACAGTGGCTTACTGAGACACTAACACTTTGCTCTGTCTGTCTACTGACGGTGGCGGCGCGCGCGTGCAGAGTTAGTGCCCAACAAAGTCGGTCGGTGCTACTACTACCACAAGGGCGGCAGCGACAGTGGTCGTGACGGAGGAGGAGGTGTGGACGGAGGAAGGCGCAGCACCCGTTGCACGGGTTACGTGGGTGTTATGCTCACCATGGTGGCCAGCAACCTCAACCTCACCATCGTCAACAAGAGTGTCAGATCCTGCGGCATTGCCAATGCCAACGGCACCAGAGTGACTGTCATCGCTAATGACGTAAGCCTCTCTCTCTCTCTCTCTCTCTCTCTCTCTCTCTCTCTCATAGGACACATAATACCCTCCAACAGCAAGGACACGAACCCCGTACCATTAGTGAGGTCGTCGGGTACGCTAGCCGCTCGGCTATGCTGCCCATAATTGGGATATGAAGGGATTTGAACTATCGAGACCCCATTGCTCCTCGATGAGACACAAAAGGGTATTCGATTACTAGCAACTGCTAGTAACCGAAGTCATAGCCCTATTGTGTGCAGCATAGCCGAATGGTTAGCGTACCGAGCTACCACATAAAGGTACGGGGTTTATATCATTGCTGTTAAACGAGGTAGGAATAAAGAAAGTCCATCACTAAATATACTAACTAGGTCCAAGCAAGACGGTTATTTCCCGGGTTGTGGAGCTGAGGTCAGGTTGGGCTCGTCTGAATCTCTCTGACTTTCGTAATTCAGGACAGCGGTTGTATAAACCACTAAAATCTGGCATTTAGAAAACCGATTCCACCACAAAACCAACTTTTTTGGATGGAGCATTACTTTCAAAATAAAGAAAAATTCAGCTATCTCACCCTAAAATCGGATTTCTGAATGTATACAGTTTTCGGCACGACCAAATTTGATTGCTAGGGGCTCCTGTCCTCAACAACGCTTTCAGTCTACTTTTTACCTCTGGTTTATTTCGGGTATTCTCAGTTATGTTTAGCATTATTTTCCACTTAGGGGTTCTTTATAATTCATGCACAGTGGGTTTGGCCCATCACAGGGGGGCCATCTCAAAGATAAAATATGGTTTGGTAGATGGGGCTTAACTTTGCATGGCCGGCGCTGGTTCCAAAACTATATACATAACATGTAGACAGTAGATGTTTACAGCTGAAGCCACAGTTCTTTTTTTCCCGACGCCACCTCATCAATATTGTAAACACAGTTTGGTATAAAGACAATGTAGTATAATGTGAGGCGTGGAGGATCCAGGTTATATAATGGTGCTGGTGTTGGGTCAGGAGGCAGACATCGCCCTGGGCACCTGCAGCATCACCTCCAACAGACTCCAGGTTGTGGACTTCACTGAGTTCTTCGCCGTCTCCCGCTCATCCATCGTCACCAGGGAACCCAGCCTGATGCTCTCACCCTTACTGATATTTGATGTTCTCTCCTGGCAGGTGAGTTCTCTCTCTCTCTCTCTCTCTCTCTCTCTCTCTCTCTCTCTCTCTCTCTCTCTCTCTCTCTCTCTCTCTCTCTCTTGGGTTAAAATTGCAAATTTCACAAAAGACGAGAAATCGACAGTTGTCAACACAGCAGCAAATCCGTCCTCACCAACTGACTGGAAATTATCCATTGTATACATGACAACTGGGATACTGAATATATGACAACTGGGATACTGAATATATGACAACTGGGATACTGAGTATATGACAACTGGGATACTGAATATATGACAACTGGGATACTGAATATATGACAACTGGGATACTGAATATATGACAACTGGGATACTGAATATATGACAACTGGGATACTGCATATATGACGACTGGGATACTGAATATATGACAACTGGGATACTGCATATATGACGACTGGGATACTGAATATATGACAACTGGGATACTGAATGTATGACAACTGGGATACTGAATATATGACAACTGGGATACTGAATATATGACAACTGGGATACTGAATATATGACAACTGGGATACTGAATATATGACAACTGGGATACTGAATATATGACAACTGGGATACTGAATTATGACAACTGGGATACTGAATATATGACAACTGGGATACTGAATATATGACAACTGGGATACTGAATATATGACAACTGGGATACTGCATATATGACGACTGGGATACTGAATATATGACAACTGGGATACTGAATGTATGACAACTGGGATACTGAATATATGACAACTGGGATACTGAATATATGACAACTGGGATACTGAATATATAACAACTGAGTAACTGAATAACAACCATTGTTATAATCACAACATCCAAGAGGCCTTAAGTAGTGTTACACAGTTGTGTAGTTCGGGTTGACTTTGTAGAAAACGAAGATCAGGATTCCTTCAGTTTAGAGATGAATAATGTTTGTGTAAACTTGGGAAGGATAATACTGTACGTAGAGGGAGGACTGCTATGATGATTGGTGGCGTCAGAGAAAGATGAGATAATGTATAGCTTAAGATAGAGATACGAAAAATGATAATAATAGATAAGAAATAAGACTCATGTAACTCTGGCGCCTCCCTGTTGGTGTTGGTGTGGCAGACGTGGTTGGTGGTGGGCTTGTATGTTGTTGTGGTGACTGTGGTGGTGGGTGGCGTGGCGCGGGTCCTGGGCCGGGTATACCATCCCTATAGCGACTCCCTCACCAACGCCTTCGCCATCGTCACCAAGGCCTTCCTCTTCCAAGGTAAGACCGGTGGCTCGTCCTGCTCCAGGTGCTGCTCTCTTGCCTGGCCACACACAACAGAGCCAAGACCCGCCCACGTCTCCCCCTTCAGGTCTTACACAGGGTCACGTGAGAGATGAATCTCAGCCATCACAAAGATTCATTAGATGAATCTTAGGTCTGACAAAGATTCATTAGATGAATCTCAGTCTTCACAAAGTTTCATTAGATGAATCTCAGTCTTCACAAAGTTTCATTAGATGAATCTCAGTCTTCACAAATATTCATTAGATGAATCTGTCTTCACAAAGATTCATTAGATGAATCTTAGGTCTTAAAATGATTCATTAATTGAATCTTAGGTCTCGCAAAGATTCATTAGACGAATCTTATTTCTTACAACGATTCATTAATTGAATCTTAGGTCTTACAAAGATTCGTTAGATGAAGCTTAGGTCATGCAAAAATTCATTACACGAATCTCATTTCTTACAATGATTCATTAGATGAATCTTAGGTCTTACAAAGATTCATTAGATTGATCTTGTCTTACAAAGATTCACTACATGAATCTTAGGTCTTACAAAGATTCATTAGATGAATCCTATGTCTTACAGTGATTCATTAGATGAATCTTAGGTCTTACAAAGATTCATTAGATGAATGTTGGGTTTTACAAAGATTCATTAGATGAACCTTAGGTCTTACAAAGATATATTAGATAAATCTCATTAGGTGAATCTTGTCTTACAAAGATTCATTACATGAATCTTAGTTCTTACAAAGATTGATTAGACAAATCTTATGTCTTTTTTTTTATTTTATTTTGCTTTGTCGCTGTCTCCCGCATTTGCGAGGTAGCGCAAGGAAACAGACGAAAGAAATGGCCCAACCCACTCCCATACACATGTATATACATACACGTCCACACACGCAAATATACATACCTATACATCTCAATGTACACATATACACACACACAGACACATACATATATACCCATGCACACAATTCACACTGTCTGCCTTTATTCATTCCCATCGCCACCACGCCACACATGGAATACCATCCCCCTCCCCCCTCATGTGTGCGAGGTAGCACTAGGAAAGGACAACAAAGGCCCCATTCGTTCACACTCAGTCTCTAGCTGTCATGCAATAATGCCCGAAACCACAGCTCCCTTTCCACATCCAGGCCCCACACAACTTTCCATGGTTTACCCCAGACGCTTCACATGCCCTGTTTCAATCCACTACAGCACGTCAACCCCGGTATACCACATCGATCCAATTCACTCTATTCCTTGCCCGCCTTTCACCCTCCTGCATGTTCAGGCCCCGATCACTCAAAATCTTTTTCGCTCCATCTTTCCACCTCCAATTTGGTCTCCCACTTCTCCTCGTTCCCTCCACCTCCGACACATATATCCTCTTGGTCAATATTTCCTCACTCATTCTCTCCATGTGCCCAAACCATTTCAAAACACCCGCTTCTGCTCTCTCAACCACGCTCTTTTTATTTCCACACATCTCTCTTACCCTTACATTACTTACTCGATCAAACCACCTCACACCACACATTGTCCTCAAACATCTCATTTCCAGCACACCCACCCTCCTGCGCATAACTCTATCCATAGCCCACGCCTCGCAACCATACAACATTGTTGGAACCACTATTCCTTCAAACTTACCCATTTTTGCTTTCCGAGATAATATTCTCGACTTCCACACATTCTTCAAGGCTCCCAGGATTTTCGCCCCCTCCCCCACCCTATGATTCACCTCCGCTTCCATGGTTCCATCCGCTGCCAGATCCACTCCCAGATATCTAAAACACTTTACTTCCTCCAGTTTTTCTCCATTCAAACTTACCTCCCAATTGACTTGACCCTCAACCCTACTGTACCTAATAACCTTGCTCTTATTCACATTTACTCTTAACTTTCTTCTTTCACACACTTTACCAAACCCAGTCACCAGCTTCTGCAGTTTCTCACATGAATCAGCCACCAGCGCTGTATCATCAGCGAACAACAACTGACTCACTTCCCAAGCTCTCTCATCCACAACAGACTTCATACTTGCCCCTCTTTCCAAAACTCTTGCATTCACCTCCCTAACAACCCCATCCATAAACAAATTAAACAACCATGGAGACATCACACACCCTTGCCGCAAGCCTACATTCACTGAGAACCAATTGCTTTCCTCTCTTCCTACACGTACACATGTCTTACATCCTCGATAAAAACTTTTCACTGCTTCTAACAACTTGCCTCCCACACCATATATTCTTAATACCTTCCACAGAGCATCTCTATCAACTCTATCATATGCCTTCTCCAGATCCATAAATGCTACATACAAATCCATTTGCTTTTCTAAGTATCTCTCACATACATTCTTCAAAGCAAACACCTGATCCACACATCCTTTACCACTTCTGAAACCACACTGCTCTTCCCCAATCTGATGTTCTGTACATGCCTTCACCCTCTCAATCAATACCCTCCCATATAATTTACCAGGAATACTCAACAAACTTATACCTCTGTAATTTGAGCACTCACTCTTATCCCCTTTGCCTTTGTACAATGGCACTATGCAAGCATTCCGCCAATCCTCAGGCACCTCACCATGAGTCATACATACATTAAATAACCTTATCAACCAGTCAACAATACAGTCACCCCCTTTTTTAATAGATTCCACTGCAATACCATCCAAACCTGCTGCCTTGCCGGCTTTCATCTTCCGCAAAGCTTTTACTACCTCTTCTCTGTTTACCAAATCATTTTCCCTAACCCTCTCACTTTGCACACCACCTCGACCAAAACACCCTATATCTGCCACTCTATCACCAAACACATTCAACAATGATTTACAATGATTTATCAATTGAATCTTAGGTCTTACAAAGATTCTTTAGATGAATCTTAGGTCTTACAACGATTCATTAGATGAAACTTAGGTCTTACAAAGATTCATGGTATGAATCTTAGGTCTTACAAAGATTCATGATATGAAGCTTAGGTCTTACAAAGATTCATTAGATGAAGCTTAGATCATGCAAAGATTCATTAGACGAATCTTAGGTCTTACAATGTTTCATTAGATGAATCTTAGGTCTTACAAAGATTCATTAATCTTGTCTTCCAAAGATTCACTACATGAATCTTAGGTCTTACAAAGATTCATTAGATGAATCTTGGGTCTTACAAAGATTCGTTAGATGAACCTTAGGTCTTACAAAGATTTATTAGATGATTCTCTTCAGATGAATCTTATGTCTTACAAAGATTCATTACATGTCTTACAAAGATTCGTTAGATGAATCTTATGTCTTACAATGATTCATTAGGTGGATCTTAGGCCTTACAAAGATTCATTAGATGAATCTCAGGTCTTACAAAGATTCACAAGATAGGTGAACGTCGGGTCTCACAAAGATTCATTCGATTTATCTCGGGACTGACTAAAGTTTACAAGACAGATGAATCTCAGGTCTCACGAAGATTCATATGATGAATCTAAATGTTCACAAAGGTTTGCAAAATAAATGAATCTTAGGTCTCACAAAAATACATGAAGTAGTAGAATTTCAGGTCTTACAAAGATTCATAAGATAGATGAATCTTATATCATACAAAGGTGAATCTCAGGTCTTACAATGATTCATAGGATAGATGAATCTCAGGTCTCATAAAGATTCATAAGACAGATGAATCTCATGTCTTACAAAGATTCATCAGATAGATGAATCTCAGGTATCACAGAGATTCATAAGATAGATAAAGCTCATTCTCACAAAGATTCATAAAACATATGAATATTAAGTCTTACAGAGATTCGTAAGATAGATTAATCTCAGGTCTCACAAAGATTCATAAGATAGATTAATCTCAGGTCTCACAAAGATTGATGAATCATATGAATTTCGGGTCTTACAAAGATTCATAAGATAGATGGATCTCAGGTCTCTAAAGATTCATAAATCATATGAATCTCAAGTCTCACAGAGATTCATAAGATAGATCAATCTCAGATCTTACATACATAGGTTCATAGTAAGATAGTGTCGTCCACGGTCCTCTCTACCTCTGGCACCACAACAAACCACTGACTGACCTGTCATAATTTCGTGTTATAATATTAAGAATCATGAGTCCCTGTGTGGTCCATGAGTAGGGCTGAGCTAACTGAGCGGCCCGCCCGCCCGCCCGCGCCCCCAGCCCACAGCCCTCAGCCCAGAAGTGCCAGCGGCCGAGCCCTCATGGCCATGAGTTGGGTCGTCATCATCACTGTGGCCGGCATCTACTCCGGTAACCTCACAGCCTGGTTCTCCATCCCCAGGTGAGTCGTGAGGAACCCAGGTGAGTCATGAGTAACCAAGGTGAGTCATGAGTAACCAAGGTGAGTCATTTGTCTTTCAGGTGAGTCATGAGTATCCCAGGTAAATCATGAGTACCCGAGGTGAATTAGAAGTAACCCAAATGAGTCATGAGTATCTTAGGTGAGTCATGAGTAACCAAGGTGAGTCATTTGTCTTTCAGGTGAGTCATGAGTATCCCAGGTAAATCATGAGTACCCGAGGTGAATTAGAAGTAACCCAAATGAGTCATGAGTATCTTAGGTGAGTCATGAGTACCTAAGGCGAATTATGAGTTACCCAAACGAGTCATGGGTACCCCAGGTGAGTCTTGAATACTCCAGATGAGTCATGAGTACCTTACGTGAGTCATTAGTGCTCCAAGTGACTCATGAGTACTTTAGGTGATTCATTAGTCCTTCAGGTGAATCATTGGTATCCCAGTTGAGTCATGAGTACCACAGTTGAGTCATGAGTACCACAGGTGAATCATGAGTACTCCAGATAAGCCATGAACTCCCAGATGAGTCATTAATATGATGGATGAGTTATGAGTACCATGGGCAAGTCATGACTACAAAATGAGCCATGAGCCCCATAGGTGAGTCGTAAGTACCCCAGGTGAACTAAGAGAAATCCAGATGAGTTATTAGCATTCCAGATGAGTCATGCTTACCCAGATGAGTCATGAGTACCCCATCGGAGTCATGAGTATCCTAGGTGAGTCATTAGTGCCCTTGGAGAGTCATCAGCACTCTATACGATTCATTAGACCTTCAGATGAGTCATGAGACCCTTCATGAGTCATGAGTCCTCCAGGTAAATCATGAGTACCCAAGTAAGTCATGATTCCTCCAAGAGAGTCATGAATACCCCGGGTGACATGAACGAGGGTGTCCTAACATGGAGATCATGGGTGTCCTAACATGGTGATTATGGGTGTCCTAACAAGATCATGGATGTCCTAACAAGATCATAGGTGTCCCTAACATGGAGGTCATGGATGTCCTAAAATGGATATCATGAATGTCCTAAGGTGATCATAGGGGGTCTTAACATGGTGATCATGGATGTCCTATGTATTAACATGGAAGTCATGGATGTCCTGATATGATCATGGGTGTCCTAACATAATGATTATGGGTGTCTTAAAATGGAGGTCAAGGATGTCCAACCAAGGTGATCATGGCTGTCCTAACATGAGGATCATAGATGTCCCAGCATGGAGTTCATGGATGTTCTAACAAAGAGATAATGGGTGTCCTAACATGGAGATCATGGAGATCATGGAGATCCAAACATGGAGATCATTAGAGTCCTAACATGAAGATCATATGTGTACTAAAATGCAGATAATTGGTGTCCAAACATGAACATAATGGATATCCTAAAATTAAAATTATGGGTGTCCTAATATGGAGATCATGGGTGTCCTAACATGGAGATCATGGGTGTCCTAACATGAATATTATGGGTGTCCTAACATGGAGGTCATAGGTGTCCTTACTGGGCGGTCATGGATGTATCAACATGGAGATCATAGGTTTCGTTACAAGGTTATCATGGGTGTCCCAACATGGAGATCAAGGGTGTCTTTACGGTGTGACCATAGATTTCCTAATATGGAGATCATGGGTTTCCTAACAAGGTTATCATGGGTGTTTGATGATGGAGATCATGGGTGGCGTCACGAGATCATTGGTGTCCTAACATGGAGATCATGGGGTTCCTAACGTATGTTATTATGGGTGTATTAGAATGGAAATCATAAATTCTTAACGAAGTTATCATGGATGTCGTAACATGGAGATCATAGGTTCCTAACGAGGTTATCATGGGTATCCTGCCATGGAGATTATGGGTTTCCTAACGAGGTTATCATGGGTATCCTGCCATGGAGATTATGGGTTTCCTAACGAGGTTATCATGGGTATCCTGCCATGGAGATTATGGGTTTCCAAACGAGGTTATCATGGGTATCCTGCCATGGAGATCATGGGTTTCCAAACAAGATTATCATGAGTTTACTAACGAGGTTATCATGGTTGTTCTAACATGGGGATCATTGGTTTCCATACAAGGTTATCATGGGAATCCAAACATAATGATCATGGGTTTCCTAACCAGGTTATCATGGGTGTCATAACATGGAGATCATGGGTTTCGTAACGAGGTTATTATCTATGTCCTAATATGGAGATAATGAATTCCTAAAAAGGTTATCAAGGGCATCCTAACATGGAGATCATGGGTTCCAAACAAGGTGACGATAGGAGGCCTATCATGGAGATCATGGGTTTCCTCACGAGGTTATCATGATATCCAAACATGGAGATCATGGGTTCCAAACAAGGTGACGATAGGAGGCCTATCATGGAGATCATGGGTTCCCTCACGAGGTTATCATGATATCCAAACATGGAGATCATGGGTTCCAAACAAGGTTACGATAGGAGGCCTATCATGGAGATCATGGGTTCCCTCACGAGGTTATCATGATATCCAAACATGGAGATCATGGGTTCCAAACAAGGTGACGATAGGAGGCCTATCATGGAGATCATGGGTTTCCTCACGAGGTTATCATGATATCCAAACATGGAGATCATGGGTTCCCTCACGAGGTTATCATGATATCCTAACATGGAGATCATGGGTTCCCTCACGAGGTTATCATGATATCCTAACATGGAGATCATGGGTTCCAAACAAAGTGACGATAGGAGGCCTATCATGGAGATCATGGGTTTCCTCACGAGGTTATCATGATATCCAAACATGGAGATCATGGGTTTCCTCACGAGGTTATCATGATATCCAAACATGGAGATCATGGGTTCCAAACAAGGTGACGATAGGAGGCCTATCATGGAGATCATGGGTTTCCTCACGAGGTTATCATGATATCCAAACATGGAGATCATGGGTTTTCTAACGGTTATTACGAGGGTCTTAACATGGAAATCATAGGTTTCCTAACGATTTCATCAAGAGTGTCCTATCATGGAGGTGATGTGTTTCCTAACGAGTTTATCATGGGTGTCCTAACATGGAGATCATGGGTTTCCTAACGAGTTCATCTTGGGTGTCCTAACATGGAGATCATTGATTTCCTAACAAGGATATAATGGGTTTCTCATCAAGGAGATCATGAGTTCCTAACGAGGCTATCATGGGTGTCATAACATAAATATCATGGGTGTCCTGAGTGATCATGGGTGTCCTAACATGGAGATCATGGCTTTCTAACAAGGTTATCATTGGTGTCTTAAAGTGTAGATAATGGGCTTCCTAACGAGGTTATCTTGGGTGTCCTAACATGGAGATCATGGCTTTCTAACAAGGTTATCATTGGTGTCTTAAAGTGTAGATAATGGGCTTCCTAACGAGGTTATCTTGGATGTCCTAACATGGATATCATGGGTTTCATTACGAGTTTATCATGGGTGTTCTTCCATGGAGATCATGGGCTCCTAACGGTTATCATGGTGTCTTGACATGGCTATCACTGGTTTCCTAACCAGGCTATCATGAGTCTCCTAACATGGAGATCATGGGTTTCTTAACGATGTTATCTTTAGTGTCCTAACATGGAGATCATGGGTTTCTTAACGAGGTTATCTTGAGTGTCCTAACATGGAGATCATGGGTTTCTTAACGATGTTATCTTTAGTGTCCTAACATGGAGATAATGGGTTTCTTAACGATGTTATCTTTAGTGTCCTAACATGGAGATCATGGGTTTCTTAACGAGGTTATCTTGAGTGTCCTAACATGGAGATCATGGGTTTCCTGACGTTAATCATAGGTGTCCTATCATGGAGGTCATGGGTTTTATAACAGGATAATCATGGGTGTCCTAACATGGAGATTCCTGGGCTTCCTAAGGAGGTGATCATGGGTGTCCAAACATGGAGAATTTGAGATTTCTAACGAGGTTATCATGAGTGCCTTAACATGGAGATCAAGGGTTTCCTAACGAGGTTATCATGAGTGTCCTAACATGGAGATCATGGGTTTCCTTACGAGGTTATCATGGGTATCCAAACAAATAGGCCATGGGTTCTGTAACTTATCATTTTTGTCCTAATATAGATATCATGAGTTCCTAACGAGGTTATCATAGGTGTCCTATAATGATCATGGGTTCCTAACGAAGTAATCATGGGTATCCTCTCATGGAGATCATGAGGTTCCTAATGTTATCATGGGTGTCCTAACATTGAAATCATGAGTGCCTAACGAGGTTATCAGGCGTGTCCTGTTATGAAAATCATGGGTACCTAACGCGGTTATCATGGGAGTTCTATCACGTATATCATCGGTTTCCTAACAAGGTTATCATGGGTATCCAAACATGGAGTTCATGGGTTTTCTAATGAGGTTATCATGAGTGTCCTAACATCGACATCATGGGTTTCTTAATGAGGTTATTATGGGTGTCCTAACATGATCATAAATTCCTAACGAGATTATCATGGATGTCCTAACATTCAGATCATGGGTTCCTAACGAGATTATCATGGGTGTCCTAACATTCAGATCATGGGTTCCTAACGAGATTATCATGGGTGTCCTAACATTCAGATCATGGGTTCTTAACGAGGTTATCATGGGTGTCCTAACATTCAGATCATGGGTTTCCTAACGAGATTATCATAGGTGTCCTAACATTCAGATCATGGGTTCCTAACGAGGTTATCATGGGAGTCCTAACATTCAGATCATGGGTTCCTAACGAGATTATCATAGGTGTCCTAACATTCAGATCATGGGTTTCCTAACGAGGTTATCATGGGTGTCCTAACATTCAGATCATGGGTTCCTAACGAGGTTATCATGGGTGTCCTAACATTCAGATCATGGGTTCCTAACGAGATTATCATGGGTGTCCTAACATTCAGATCATGGGTTCTTAACGAGGTTATCATGGGTGTCCTAACATTCAGATCATGGGTTCCTAACGAGGTTATCATGGGTGTCCTAACATTCAGATCATGGGTTCCTAACGAGATTATCATAGGTGTCCTAACATTCAGATCATGGGTTCCTAACGAGGTTATCATGGGAGTCCTATCATGGAGATCATGGGTTTCCTAACGAGATTATCATGGGTGTCCTAACATTCAGATCATGGGTTCTTAACGAGGTTATCATGGGAGTCCTATCATGGAGATCATGGGTTTCCTAACGAGGTTATCATGGTTATCCAAACATGGAGATCTTGGCTTTTGTAACGAGGCTATCGTGAGTGTCCTAACATAGAGATCATGGTTTTCCTAACGAATTTCTCATGCACATCTTATCATGGAGGTCATGTGTTTCCTAAAAAGGTTATCATGATTATCTTAAGATGGAGAGTATGGGTTTCCTTACATGGATCTCATGGGTTTCCAATCGAGCTTGTCATGGGTGTCCTAACAAGGTGATCATAGATTTCCTAACCTGGACATCATAGGTCTCCTAACAAGGTTATCATGGGTGTCTGAGCATGGAGATCATGGGTGTCCTTCCATGAAGTTCATGGGTTTCCTAACGAGGTTATCTTGAGTGTTCTAACATGGAGATCAAGGATACTAACGAGGTTATCATGGATGCAAGAACATGGAGACTATGGTTTCCTAATGTGGTTATCATGGGTGTCCTAACAGGGCGATCATGGATTTCATAACAAGGATATTATGGCTGTCCTAACGCAGAGATCATGGGTTCCTAACGAGATTATAATGGGTGCCCTAACATGGAGATCATGGGTTTCCTAACGATATCCTGGTTGTCCTAAAATGGAGATCAAAAGTTACTAAGGAAGTTATGGGTGTCCTAACACGGAGATCATGGGTCTCCTAACGAGGTTATCATGGGTGTCCAAACATGGAGAACATGGGTTCTTTACAAGATTATCATGGGTGTCCTAACATGGAGATCATGGGTTTCCTAACTAGGTTACCATGGGTATCCTAACCTGGAGATCATGGGTTTCCTAACGATCTCATCACGAGTTCCTTACATGGAGTTTATCATGGGTTTTCTATCATGGAGGTCATTGGTTTCTTAACGCAATTATCATGCGCGTCCTAACAATGAGGTCATGAGTTCTCTAACGAAGTTATCATGAGTGTCCTATCACGGAGATCATGGTCTTACTAACATTATCATGGGTTTCCTAACAAGGTTATCATGGGTGTTCTAACATGGAAATCATGGGTTTCCTAAGGTTACCATGGGTGTCATAACATGAAGATAATGGGTTTTCTAAGGTTATCATGGGTATCCAAACATAAAGATCATGGGTTTCCTTACATCTTATCATGAGTGTCCTCACATGGGGATCATGGGTTTCCTAAAGAGGTTATTATGGGTGTCCTAACATGGACATCATGAGCTCCTATCGAGGTTATCATAGATGTCCTAAAATGGAGATCATGAGTTTCCTACGAGTTTATCATGGGTGTCATAACATGATCATGGGTTCTTGAGGAGGTTATGATGGCGTCCTCACATGGAGATTATGGGTTTCCTAACGAGTTTATCATGGGTGTCTTATAATGGAGGTCATTGGCTTCTTACCGCAGTTATCATGCGCGTCCTAACATGGAGGTCATGAGTTCTCTAACGAAGTTATCATGAGTGTCCTATCACGGAGATCATGGTCTTACTAACATTATCATGGCTTTCCTAACATTATCATGGGTCTCCTAACGAGGTTATCATGGATGTTCTAACATGGAGATCATGGGTTTCCTAAAGTAACCATGGGTGTCATAACATGAAGATGATGGGTTTCCTAACGGATATCATGGGTCTCCTAACAAGGTTACCATGGATGTTCTAACATGGAGATCATGGGTTTCCTAAAGTTACCATGGGTGTCATAACATGAAGATGATGGGTTTCCTAACATTATCATGGGTCTCCTAACGAGGTTATCATGGATGTTCTAACATGGAGATCATGGGTTTCCTAAAGTTACCATGGGTGTCATAACATGGAGATCATGGGTTTCCTAACGGATATCATGGGTCTCCTAACAAGGTTACCATGGATGTTCTAACATGGAGATCATGGGTTTCCTAAAGTAACCATGGGTGTCATAACATGGAGATCATGGGTTTCCTAACGGATATCATGGGTCTCCTAACAAGGTTACCATGGGTGTTCTAACATGGAGATCATGGGTTTCCTAACGGATATCATGGGTCTCCTAACAAGGTTACCATGGGTGTTCTAACATGGAGATCATGGGTTTCCTAAAGTAACCATGGGTGTCATAACATGGAGATCATGGGTTTCCTAACGGATATCATGGGTCTCCTAACAAGGTTACCATGGGTGTTCTAACATGGAGATCATGGGTTTCCTAACGGATATCATGGGTCTCCTAACAAGGTTACCATGGGTGTTCTAACATGGAGATCATGGGTTTCCTAAAGTAACCATGGGTGTCATAACATGGAGATCATGGGTTTCCTAACGGATATCATGGGTATCCAAACACGGAGATCATGAGTTACCTAACAAAATTATCGTGAGTGTCCTCACGTGGGAATCATGGATTTCCTAACGAAGTTATTATGGGTGTCCTAACATGGACATCATGCGTTCTTATCAAGGCTGAAATAGGTGTCCTAAAATGGAGATCATGGGTTTCCCACGAGTTTACCATGGGTGTCATTACATGATGATAATGGGTTCCTAAAGAGGTTATGATGGCGTCCTTACATGGAGAAAATGGGTTTCCTAACGAGTTTATCATGGTTGTCCTATCATGGAGGTCATGGGTTTCCTAACGAGATTATCATGTGTCCTCACTGATCCAACCATGACCTGCTTCTGGCTCTCCCTGACCCACCCATGACCTGTTTCTGGTCCTCCCTGACCCAGCCATGACCTGCTTCTGGTCCTCCCTGACCCAGCCATGACCTGCTTCTGGTCCTCCCTGACCCAGCCATGACCTGCTTCTGGTCCTCCCTGACCCAGCCATGACCTGCTTCTGGTCCTCTCTGACCCAGCCATGACCTGCTTCTGGTCCTCCCTGACCCAGCAATGACCTGCTTCTGATCTTCCCTGACCCAGCCATGACCTGCTTCTGGTCCTCTCTGACCCAGCCATGACCTGCTTCTGGTCCTCCCTGACCCAGCCATGACCTGCTTCTGGTCCTCCCTGACCCAGCCATGACCTGCTTCTGGTCCTCCCTGACCCAGCCATGACCTGCTTCTGGTCCTCCCTGACCCAGCCATGACCTGCTTCTGGTCCTCTCTGACCCAGCCATGACCTGCTTCTGGTCCTCCCTGACCCAGCAATGACCTGCTTCTGATCTTCCCTGACCCAGCCATGACCTGCTTCTGGTCCTCTCTGACCCAGCCATGACCTGCTTCTGGTCCTCCCTGGCCCAGCCATGACCTGCTTCTGGTCCTCCCTGACCCAGCCATGACCTGCTTCTGGTCCTCCCTGACCCAGCCATGCCCTACTTCTGGTCCTTCTTGACCCAGCCATGACCTGCTTCTGGTCCTCCCTGACCCAGCCATGCCCTGCTTCTGGTCCTTCTTGACCCAGCCATGACCTGCTTCTGGTCTTGACAGGTACGAGAAGCCGGTGGATTCCCTGGCTGACCTGGCAAACCGACCTGAATTCGTGGCAGTGGTCAGGAAGAACGACCCCAATTACATGATGTTCCTGGTAAGTTGAACTCTTGAATGGTAATGTCACTGTGTCCCAGAGTGACTGGTGTCCAAGAGTAACTGAGAGTGACTGGTGTCCAAGAGTGACTGAGAGTGACTGGTGTCCAAGAACGACTGGAGGTGACTAGTGTCCAAGAGTGACTGAGACTGACTGATGTCCAAGAGCAAATGGGGTGACTGGTGTCCAAGCGTGACTTGGGTGACTGGTGGCCAAGAGTAACTGAGGGTTTCTGGTGTCCCAAAGCGACTGAAGGAGACTGGTGTCCAAGAGCAAAAGAGGTTGATTGGTACACAAGAGCGACTGAAGATGGGTGGTACTCAAAAGTGACTGAGGAGACTGGTACACAAGAGCGACTCGGTGTTACTGGTGCCTAAGAGTGACTGGGGTGACTGGTGCCTAATAGCCTCATTCTGATGCGTGGAGATTGCTCATTCATACTGTACGAGGAAGAAGTTTGACACTCTCAGGGCCCCAAGTCATGAACATCCTCTTCTATTATACAACATATTAAACTTATGTTTGCTGTTTATATTAACAATGTCCTCAGTCATTCTACTCCATTCATTGACAACTTTTATGCTATGAAAGTTCTTCTTTGCATCTTTTCTATAAGTTTCTGGCTTAATTTCATCTTCTGTCCTCTGGTTGCTCTTTCCCTACAACTTTCAAAGACCTGTTCACTACTTAGAATACTTAAAAGGTTGTGGTCAGGTGACCCCTCTGTCTTCTCTATCGCGAAGAGGGAAAATTCAAAGCCTTTAGCCATTCCCTGTAATCCAGTTCCCTAGATTCTGGTACCATCTTCCTTGCTATCTTCTATAAACTCTGTCCTTTTTTAGGTGCAGTGACCAGACAGAAGCATAATCTAGTTTTAGCCTTATGTAGGATAAGAAGAGTTTGCCCAGCATTTCCTTGTCCACAAACATGAGAAGCTGTTCTGATATTTTGCCTGCAGACAGTTGGTCTCCTTAATTATGCTCCTAATGTTGAACTCCGGCGACAAGTTAAGGACGGTGTCTGCTCCCAAGTCCTTCTCATACACATCCTCATTACTTTACATTTGAGCTGAATTTCATCATCCAAATATTTGACCAACTTTAGTCTGTCAAGGTTCCCTTAAAAGTTGATGCAATCCTCGCTTCCCCCATGACCATTAGAAGACTAATGGTTCCAGGACAGATCCCAGTGGCACTCCGCTTGTCACCTCCGACCGAATTGGAGAAGGCTCCTCTGACATGTGTGTGTGTGTGTGTGTGTGTGTGTGTGTGTGTGTGTGTGTGTGGTGTGTGTGTCTGTTGTGTGTGTGTGTGTGTGTGTGTATGTGTGTGTGTGTGTGTGTGTGTATGTGTGTGTGTGTGTGTGTGTGTGTGTGTGTGTGTGTGTGTGTGTGTGTGTGTGTGAATGTTCAGAATCAGTCCTCTGACTATGTCGTTCATTGTCAACCACATTCTTAATCTTGTGCGTTGGTAAGATCCAATTGAGGATGTTCATATGTGTATGACATGGGACTCCCCTTCCCCCATTATGCATATCTTGTAGACTCTCAGGGATCCTCAACACTCGCCCCTGTACAGAACAAGACTGAGGGCAGCGTGGGAGCTGTCTCTAAACGTCTCACATTACGAGGCTCAGATACTGACGAAGAACTCATCCGCAAGGTTGTCTATGGAAAAGCTGCTTATATGAGTAAGTAGGTCAGTCCAACTGTTACAGGGGTAAGTAGGTCATTCCAACTGTTATATGAGTAAGTAGGTCATTCCAATTGTTATTAATCAAACATGTTGACAAACTTGAAACAATCTAGTGAGTGTGTGTGTCCAAGTTTTCCTTCATCACGATGGGTAAGCGGGTCGAGGATGTTTGAGTGACTGTTCTGTACAGATATGATATAAACAATTAACCTGGGAGTAGTGTAATGACGGTATGTAAACAGAGTGATGAACATAAGACCGTCCAATCACATGGCTTCTCTCTGCGTGGGTTCATCTCTGTCGAGATCTGTGTGTGTGTGTGGGAATGGAGGCTCGTGTGACTTTGCAGTGTCCTCCTAGCCTTACAACCCTTCGTTCAGCTGTGTAACTACCTATTTGTACTGGACGAGGGAAGGGGTTTTTATACTCATGGGCCCAATCGACTTAACATTCTCTCCTATCATGCAACTTCATCCATCTAGGTATGCTGTCTGCATCAACACCATGGGTTCAGTCATTCTACTCTATTCATCCACCACTCTTATATACTACAAGAAATGCAATTTCAATCCTCTTTTAACAAGTTTGAAATGCAATTTCAATCCTCTTTTAACAAGTTTCGTGTTTGATTTCATATTATGACTCTTGCTTGTTCGGTCCTTACATCTCTCGAAGAACTGTTCACTGTCTACGTCACGTCAACGACCTAAGAACTTAATTTTGTTCCTTCCTCCCCTCCCTCCCGTCGCCCGACCTCTGGTGCCACACAGTCGAGTCTGTTCGCGGGTCGTTTTCCCCGAGCCACAACGCCCTCTCCTAGCGCACAGCTCGCACTGTCTGGGAAAATTCTCTATAATCATAACACCTCCTATATCCATGTGTTTGTGTGTGTGTGTGTGTGTGTGTGTGTGTGTGTGTGTGTCTGTGTGTGTGTGACAAAAAACAAGAGAGTTAAATTGTTTTGAAACATTTAGATTCCTTTTCAGGAGAGGCAATTGTAAGAATTCTTGTTATTTACATTTTCAAAGATCCTCTGTTCCTCCAATCTTTCAAAGATCCTCTGTTCCTCCAATCTTTCCAAAGATCCTCTGTTCCTCCAATCTTTCAAAGATCCTCTGTTCCTCCAATCTTTCAAAGATCCTCTGTTCCTCCAATCTTTTCAAAGATCCTCTGTTCCTCCAATCTTTCAAAGATCCTCTGTTCCTCCAATCTTTCAAAGATCCTCTGTTCCTCCAATCTTTCCAAACATCCTCTGTTCCTCCAATCTTTCCAAAGATCCTCTGTTCCTCTAATCTTTCAAAGATCATCTGTTCCTCCAATCTTTCAAAGATCCTCTGTTCCTCTACTCGTTTCTCGCTTATATACGAGTGTCTGTGTTGTGGTCCCGCCAGACAGTGACCGCTCCCACCTGAGCAAGGCCTCCAAGCTGAACAAGTTAGAAGGCCGCCTTGGCTTCGTGCCCTGCAGGATCCACTTGGCTGCTGAGGACATCCGCCAGGACTACCTGGGCCTCATGACCAACAAGAACAGCTGGATCACCGACCAGATAAACCAGCGGTCAGTCGGTGGTCGCCTTTATGTACGAGAATGATACATGATGATGACCCGAGATAACGTTACCCCTGCTCCACTCTGGACACTTCCCTTACCTCCACTCCACTCTGGACACTTCCCTTACCTCCGCTCCACTCTGGACACTTCCCTTACCTCCGCTCCACTCTGGACACTTCCCTTATCTCCGCTTCAATCTGGACACTTCCATTACTTCCGCTCCAGTCTGGAACACTTCCTTTACTCCCGTTTCAGTCTGGACACTTCCCTTATCTCCGCTTCAGTTGCAACACCATTTTTTGTAAAACGTGGGCTGGTTACGTCTACATAATTCTTCCAGGTACTTTATATCTTTATAACCAGGTTGTGAAATCTGTATGACTTGCAGTTGTTAAATAGGTGTTAAGTCTGTAGAAGTTTTAGAAAACAATGTTAGGGAATCCACAGCTTTTGTTGCAAAACGTAAGTTGTGAGGCCTTACACATCTGTGTGTGAAACATGTTGCATGTCCATATTGTTACAACCTTGGGTTGTATATCTGAACACTGGGAAACAAAGGTTACATTTTCGTACATTTTCTTTTATGAAAGGTTGTTTGTAAGTCCTTAAGTACTGGTCGTCCACTGTGGGTTATAAGTCAGTATAGAAGTTTTCAATGTAATTCATAAATATTTCGATGTAAAGTGTAGGTTGTAAGCCCTTAGATGTATGGGGGTAGGTCACCCTCCTATTTTTGCTCACCATGTGTTGTAACCCTGTACAACTGTTGTGAAATACAGACTGTAAGTCTAAATTACATTTTGTTTGTGGAGTGTAAGTTTGTGTAGACTTACGTCCCTTCTAACCTAAACTATATTTGACAAGATTTTCTGTCACTTGCAGAATTGTCATTGTTCTGTAAGAACACAGTTCCTGCAACCTTACTTTGAAATTTCATTAAATATTGTTGATCTTATTTGTAATTCATATCAAAATCTGTAATAATTTCATCCTTCGACATTCATGTATGTTCCTTAACTGTAGCCTTCACCTCTGATGTAGTCTGAGGTCTCCTTAACTCTCCTCACTTATCACTTTATTCTCTTAGATTTAATGACAGTAAAGTGACGAGTAGTGATCATTAAACCTGGTATCATAACAGTGAACTTAAACCCACATAACCACAGAAGGAATATTGGGTTTCTCCATCATAGTCTCAGGGTAATATATGGTCTCTTGTTGCTGCAGGATCCGTTGGTTGCGGTCGTACGGCGTGGTCCAGTACCTGTACCAGCAGTTCAACCCCCCCGGCTGCCGCGTCAGGACAGCTGGGGAACGTAAGGGTGGTTCCCAGAGCCTGACGCTGCGTCAGCTGCAGGGGATCTTCTGGGTCTGGCTGGGAGGGCTGCTCGCCGCTACCCTCCTCCTCCTGACGGAGATGCTTCTTGTCCGAGGTGTTCATGACGGCCACAAGTGACGGCGGGCGTGTTCATGGCTGCCATCATTGTTGTCCTGGGTCGATCATGTCCGCCAATAATAATACCACGGTGGTCATGGCCGCTCGACGTTGATGACGGTATATTCACATCTGCCACCAGTGATGTTGGGTCGTCACGTCTACCACTGTTCATGATGGCTGGTCTCGTCTGGCCTTATTAACAAGGAGGTAGTTCATGTCTGCCACCACTCATGATGTACTATGGTCCCCTTCATTGTACTTACACACTAATGACCTTCGTCTGTGTTACGTAATATTAATTGTACAACTGTAATTATGGTCAAGTGTTCTGTGATAATGTTGTGTTCATAAATATGTCTGTGTGTCAGTTATTGCCTCTACAGTGTGTGGCTGGCTCACTGCAACAGTAACACTGGTGGACCAAGTATGAAGTAGTTATGTCATGTTAATTGTTTTAGTATAGAAAAGCAAATGACAGAAGTATTGTACTGCCATTATAGAGACAAAGGATTGGTATAACAGGCTGGAATATATGATTCCCTGTCCATCATTACTGTATGTCATGCAACAAATTCTTCAACCAGTGTTTTGTGTTGGAGTTAGTAAAATTTTAGTAAAGTTTATGAATAAGTTTTTATCGAATATCTGGTAAATGTATAATTCTGGGCCAACGTCTTACTGAGTGGAGGTAATTGGTTATCTTTGGTTACCGAGTTTTAGAATAATATTTACAGTCGACAGTAAATCATAGGTAGAACTGCTGTATGGTTTGTATATATCCTTCACTCCCGTGGAAATGAAGAGAAATATTTGAGTTAGTTGTGGCAATTTGTACTTAAAGTCATTGGTTTGGTCACTACAGAAGAAAGGGTTTCAGAAACATTGAAAATCAAAGTATAGCTGGGAAGAAAGATTAGCATGATATGAAGTGTTCACTGAAACGTTAAAATGTTCAGCAAATGTTGTAAGAGATCAGCCATAGTGAAGTACATTGAAAGTGCTAAGTAAAAAGCGGGGAAGGGGGCAACCATTGAGAAAGGCTGACTTGAAGGTGAACAACCTCCCCTTATTATTTCTCCCCCATTCCATTGGATTACGACCATTTCCTTGTGCGCATCTTACGATCCCCTTTCCCTCCTTCCAACAAAAACAACATTGACCAAACAAATACATACAGAAATAACTTAAGAAACACTGAACAACTGCACTCCCAACTCGGTCTTAAAACACTACCCTACCAGACATACACCCATCTGAAACTACACTCCCCAGACACACACAAGTCATGCTCTACCTTCAACGTTCGGCACATCACCCATCCCTATACCACTACTACGACACTTCCCTACCCTTCATGCCCACGATGCTACAACCAAAACGAAGAGTTCACATACTTGCTGCTCAAATGTCCTGTAACTCACAACACTCTATGTCCTGATATATATATATATATATATATATATATATATATATATATATATATATATATATATATATATATATATATATATATATGGGATGTATTTAGGGAATCAGTGATGGATTGCGCAAAAGATGCTTGTGGCATGAGAAGAGTGGGAGGTGGGTTGATTCGAAAGGGTAGTGAGTGGTGGGATGAAGAAGTAAGAGTATTAGTGAAAGAGAAGAGAGAGGCATTTGGACGATTTTTGCAGGGAAAAAATGAAATTGAGTGGGAGACGTATAAAAGAAAGAGACAGGAGGTCAAGAGAAAGGTGCAAGAGGTGAAAAAAGGGCAAATGAGAGTTGGGGTGAGAGAGTATCATTAAATTTTAGGGAGAATAAAAAGATGTTCTGGAAGGAGGTAAATAAAGTGCGTAAGACAAGGGAGCAAATGGGAACTTCAGTGAAGGGCGCAAATGGGGAGGTGATAACAAGTAGTGGTGATGTGAGAAGGAGATGGAGTGAGTATTTTGAAGGTTTGTTGAATGTGTTTGATGATAGAGTGGCAGATATAGGGTGTTTTGGTCGAGGTGGTGTGCAAAGTGCGAGGGTTAGGGAAAATGATTTGGTAAACAGAGAAGAGGTAGTAAAAGCTTTGCGGAAGATGAAAGCCGGCAAGGCAGCAGGTTTGGATGGTATTGCAGTGGAATTTATTAAAAGAGGGGGTGACTCTATTGTTGACTGGTTGGTAAGGTTATTTAATGTATGTATGACTCATGGTGAGGTGCCTGAGGATTGGCGGAATGCGTGCATAGTGCCATTGTACAAAGGCAAAGGGGATAAGAGTGAGTGCTCAAATTACAGAGGCATAAGTTTGTTGAGTATTCCTGGCAAATTATATGGGAGGGTATTGATTGAGAGGGTGAAGGCATGTACAGAGCATCAGATTGGGGAAGAGCAGTGTGGTTTCAGAAGTGGTAGAGGATGTGTGGATCAGGTGTTTGCTTTGAAGAATGTATGTGAGAAATACTTAGAAAAGCAAATGGATTTGTATGTAGCATTTATGGATCTGGAGAAGGCATATGATAGAGTTGATAGAGATGCTCTGTGGAAGGTATTAAGAATATATGGTGTGGGAGGCAAGTTGTTAGAAGCAGTGAAAAGTTTTTATCGAGGATGTAAGGCATGTGTACGTGTAGGAAGAGAGGAAAGTGATTGGTTCTCAGTGAATGTAGGTTTTCGGCAGGGGTGTGTGATGTCTCCATGGTTGTTTAATTTGTTTATGGATGGGGTTGTTAGGGAGGTGAATACAAGAGTTTTGGAAAGAGGGGCAAGTATTCAGTCTGTTGTGGATGAGAGAGCTTGGGAAGTGAGTCAGTTGTTGTTCGCTGATGATACAGCGCTGGTGGCTGATTCATGTGAGAAAGTGCAGAAGCTGGTGACTGAGTTTGGTAAAGTGTGTGAAAGAAGAAAGTTAAGAGTAAATGTGAATAAGAGCAAGGTTATTAGGTACAGTAGGGTTCAGGGTCAAGTCAATTGGGAGGTGAGTTTGAATGGAGAAAAACTGGAGGAAGTGAAGTGTTTTAGATATCTGGGAGTGGATCTGGCAGCGGATGGAAACATGGAAGCGGAAGTGGATCATAGGGTGGGGAAGGGGGCGAAAATTCTGGGAGCCTTGAAGAATGTGTGGAAGTCGAGAACATTATCTCGGAAAGCAAAAATGGGTATGTTTGAAGGAATAGTGGTTCCAACAATGTTGTATGGTTGCGAGGCGTGGACTATGGATAGAGCTGTGCGCAGGAGGATGGATGTGCTGGAAATGAGATGTTTGAGGACAATGTGTGGTGTGAGGTGGTTTGATCGAGTAAGTAACGTAAGGGTAAGAGAGATGTGTGGAAATAAAAAGAGCGTGGTTGAGAGAGCAGAAGAGGGTGTTTTGAAATGGTTTGGTCACATGGAGAGAATGAGTGAGGAAAGATTGTCCAAGAGGATATATGTCGGAGGTGGAGGGAACGAGGAGAAGAGGGAGACCAAATTGGAAGTGGAAAGATGGAGTGAAAAAGATTTTGTGTGATGGGGACCTGAACATGCAGGAGGGTGAAAGGAGGGCAAGGAATAAAGTGAATTGGAGCGATGTGGTATACCGGGGTTGACGTGCTGTCAGTGGATTGAATCAAGGCATGTGAAGCGTCTGGGGTAAACCATGGAAAGCTGTGTAGGTATGTATATTTGCGTGTGTGGACGTATGCATACACATGTGTATGGGGGTGGGTTGGGCCATTTCTTTCGTCTGTTTCCTTGCGCTACCTCGCAAACGCGGGAGACAGCGACAAAAAAAAAAAAATTTTTTTTTTTTTTCATACTGTTCGCCATTTCCCGCGTTTGCGAGGTAGCGCTAAGAACAGAGGACTGGGCCTTAGAGGGAAAATCCTCACCTGGCCCCCTTCTCTGTTCCTTCTTTTGGAAAAAAAAAAAAAAAAAAAAACGAGAGGGGAGGATTTCCAGCCACCCGCTCCCTCCCCTTTTAGTCGCCTTCTACGACACGCAGGGAATACGTGGGAAGTATTCTTTCTCCCCTATCCCCAGGGATAATATATATATATACATATATATATATATATATATATATATATATATATATATATATATATATACATATATATATATTTACCAAATGGCGTCCTAGCTACGTCTCTTCGTTGTATATCAACTGACTGTTATATTTCTTTCTTGCGTTCTCCCCTGATGATGTGATTATTACACGAAAGTGCACTTGGGAACTTATCGTGTTTCATTTTCCCCGTGGACTCTTAGGAGTATACTTGATCGCAGGCAAAATTGTGATCCTTTCCGATATATATATATATATATATATATATATATATATATATATATATATATATATCTTATTCATTTATTTATTATACTTTGTCGCTGTCTCCCGCGTTTGTGAGGTAGTGCAAGGAAACAGACGAAAAAATGGCCCAACCCACGCACATACACATGCATATACATACATGTCCACACACGCACATATACATACCTATACATTTCAACGTATACACACACACACACACACACACACACACACACACACACACACACACACACATATATATATATATATATATATATATATATATATATATATATATATATATATATATATATACAGACATATGCATATGTACACATGTACGTAATTCATACTTGCTGCCTTTATTCATTCTCGTCGCCACCACACCACACATGAAATGACACCCCCACCCTCCTCCCCTGCACGCGCGCGAGGTAGCGCTAGGAAAAGACAACAAAGGCCACATTCGTTCACACTCAGTCTCTAGCTGTTATGTATAATGCACCGAAACCACAGCTCCCTTTCCACATCCAGGCCCAACAAAACTTTCCATGGTTTACCCCAGACGCTTAACATGCCCTGGTTCAATCCATTGACAACATGTACCCCGGTATACCACATCGTTCCAATTCACTCTGTTCCTTGCACGCCTTTCACCCTCCTGCGTGTTCAGTCCCCGATCGCTCAAAATCTTTTTCACTCCAGCCTTCCTCCTCCGATTTGGTTTTCCACTTCTCCTCGTTCCCTCCACCTTTGACACATATATACTCTTTGTCAATCTTTCCTCACTCATTCTCTCTATGCAACCAAACCATGTCAATACACCCTCTTCTGCTCTCTCAACCACATACTTTTAATTACCAAACATCTCTCTTACCCTTTCATTACTTACTCGATCAAACCACCTCACACAACATATTGTCCTCAAACATCTCATTTCCAACACATCCACCCTTCTCTGCACAACCCTATCTATAGCCCACGCCTCGCAACCATATAACATTGTTGGAACCACTATTCCTTCAAACATACCCATTTTTGCTTTCCTAGATAATGTTCTCGCCTTCCATACATTCTTCAAGGCTCCCAGAACCTTCACCCCTCCCACGCCCTGTGACTCACTTCCGCTTCCATGGTTCCATCCGCTGCCAAATCCACTCCCTGATATCTAAAACACTTCACTTCCTCCAGTTTTTCTCCATTCAAACTTACCTCCCAGTTGACTTGTCCCTCAACCCTACTGTACCTAATAACCTAACTCTTATTCACATTTACTCTCAACTTTCTTCTTTCACACACTTTACCAAACTTAGTCACCAGCTTCTGTAGTTTCTCACCCGAATCAGCCATCAGCATTTTATCATCAGTGAACAACAACTGACTCACTTCCCAAGCCTTCTCATCCATAACAGACTGCATACTTGCTCCTCTCTCCAAAACTATTGCATTCACCTCCCTAACAACCCCATCCATAAGCAAATTAAACAACTATGGAGACATCATGCATCCCAGCCGTAAACCGACATTCACTGGGAACCAATCACTTTCCTCTCTTCCTACTCGTACTCATGCCTTACATCCCCGACAAAAACTTTTCACTGCTTCTAGCAACTTGCCTCCCAAACCATATACCCTTAATACCTTCCACAGAGCATCTCTCTCTCTCTCTCTCTCTCTCTCTCTCTCTCTCTCTCTCTCTCTCTCTCTCTCCCTATATATATACACACACACACACACACACACACACACATATATATATATATATATATATATATATATATATATATATATATATATATATATATATATATATATATATATGTATATATCACCGCGGAGGTATATGAATACGAATAAAGTGCATATGAACGCGCACCTTCATAGAACATACAAACCTCCAACAGCCAGGATCAAACCTGGGACCCCTGTGCAAGAGGCAGGCATGCTAACCGCTAGGCTATGGGACTGTATAATAGGAAACAACTATTCGAAATACTGAGTGCTCGAATACCCTTCGTCTCACAATGGTGAGCAACGGGGTCTATACTTGGTTGTTTCCGAATAGACGCACATAGCCAGCTGATAGCGTTTTACCGAACCTAACTGTACAACGCGGAGGTATGTGAATGCGAATAAAGTGAATATGAACGCGCACCTTCATAGAACATACAAACCTCCAACAGCCAGGATCGAACCTGGGACCCCTGTGTAAGAGGCAGGGATGCTAACCGCTAGGCTATGGGACTGTATAATAGGAAACAACTATTCGAAATACTGATTACTCGAATACCCTTCGTCTTACTATGTGCGTCTGGCTAAGTGCGTCTGTTTTTTTTTTTTTTTGCCGCTGTCTCCCGCGTTTGCGAGGTAGCGCAAGGAAACAGACGAAAGAAATGGCCCAACCCACCCCCATACACATGTATATACATACGTCCACACACGCGAATATACATACCTACACAGCTTTCCATGGTTTACCCCAGACGCTTCACATGCCCTGATTCAATCCACTGACAGCACGTCAACCCCGGTATACCACATCGATCCAATTTACTCTATTCCTTGCCCTCCTTTCACCCTCCTGCATGTTCAGGCCCCGATCACACAAAATCTTTTTCACTCCATCTTTCCACCTCCAATTTGGTCTCCCACTTCTCGTTCCCTCCACCTCCGACACATATATCCTCTTGGTCAATCTTTCCTCACTCATTCTCTCCATGTGACCAAACCATTTCAAAACACCCTCTTCTGCTCTCTCAACCACGCTCTTTATTTCCACACATCTCTCTTACCCTTACGTTACTTACTCGATCAAACCACCTCACACCACACATTGTCCTCAAACATCTCATTTCCAGCACATCCATCCTCCTGCGCACAACTCTATCTATAGCCCACGCCTCGCAACCATACAACATTGTTGGAACCACTATTCCTTCAAACATACCCATTTTTGCTTTCCGAGATAATGTTCTCGACTTCCACACATTCTTCAAGGCTCCCAGGATTTTCGCCCCCTCCCCCACCCTATGATCCACTTCCGCTTCCATGGTTCCATCCGCTGCCAGATCCACTCCCAGATATCTAAAACACTTTACTTCCTCCAGTTTTTCTCCATTCAAACTTACCTCCCAATTGACTTGACCCTCAACCCTACTGTACCTAATAACCTTGTTCTTATTCACATTTACTCTTAACTTTCTTCTTTCACACACTTTACCAAACTCAGTCACCAGCTTCTGCAGTTTCTAACATGAATCAGTCACCAGCGCTGTATCATCAGCGAACAACATCTGACTCACTTCCCAAGCTCTCTCATCCCCAACAGACTTCATACTTGCCCCTCTTTCCAAAACTCTTGCATTTACCTCCCTAACAACCCCATCCATAGACAAATTAAACAACCATGGAGACATCACACACCCCTGCCGCAAACCTACATATATATATATATATATATATATATATATATATATATATATATATATATATATCCTAGCCTGAGCCAGATACCCATTTTATCGACCAACCCCTAGTGGATGGATGAACAGCTGGGTTAACTGGACCGACTGCCGCAACTAGGATTCGAACCCATGCATACGACGCTGGGCGGCCCGTGAATGTGTCACGGTCCCGAACGCTAACCACTATCCTACGGGTTATCTTCCGGCCTTCAGAGCTAGTACGTAGGCTTCTTAGAACATGGAATTAGTTCACTGATTCTCATCACCTCCTCAGCTCTTACTGATATAAGTGTTTAATCACTATAAGAAGGGGATGCAATGCAAATATTACCCCTCTGTAGATTGAACACTGAGGCCTTACACAATGTGGAAGAGGATTGTCTTGGCTTCCACTAGTGAACTGTTTACTCGATGTAAACTTAAGTCACACTATGGCATGAACATCAATATATGACAGAGTACAGTGGTCAGTGGGTTTCGCTAACGATCTTTTAGGTCAATGTTAGCAGAGTAATTTCTTAAATCATAAACATATTCTTTATTTATTTATTATTTATTTTGCTTTGTCGCTGTCTCCCGCGTTTGCGAGGTAGCGCAAGGAAACAGACGAAAGAAATGGCCCAACCCACACCCATACACAATGTACACACACACATACGCCCACACACGCAAATATACATACATATACATACCTACATACATATTCTTATCATGATATTATTACGAACCTCCGTGGTCGAACGTTCATGTATGAAAATGAAGAGTATGGCTTGGCTATGATATTACTCTTCTTACCATAATCACCAAAAATGATATCTATAATTCGGAATCATCTCTAATATCTATCGAATTCTAAGTTCATTATCAGTCGGACATTCGCTTCCCTTAAAACTTCCATGGGACACGAAAACATTTGGCTCATAAGCAGGATCGTCCGCCGCCGATGTCGGTCGGGTCGTCTGGTCACTTACTAAACCCAGATAAAACCCGAACAACAAACGAATTGTCGAATAAATAATATGTCACTTACCCTCCGGCTGGAGTAACGTTGTGACAGCCATCAGTCACGCGTAACCAAACCTTCCTCTAATTATTCACTCAGACAAATTTTTCCAAGAATTAACGAATTTTCAAGTACTGTAGTAATTTTCAAAGGCTGTATCCCACATACGCCAGTTACCATCACTCTACGTACCAATATTTTTAATCCTAGATTTTTTCATCCTAGTATTCACAACCACAATAACAAACACAATACACTGCGGGTATTTCAATCTTTTCTTAATCAGTTTATAGTCTTGAAAACCTTCATATAGTTATTCTCACTTTACGCATTATTTTCCCCCCCCATTTTAAATCATGAATCCTCACTCAATGTTTAACAGATAAGTAAAAGTTTAGGTAACAGTAGTCACGCAGGAACACTTAATATACCATGATACAGGTAACACAAGACTGAAGGTTACACCAGTTTTTGCACCGCACTTTCTGAGCGTCACAATATACACAACTTAATCCCTGAATTCTTTCACATATATCATTTCATATTAATAGAAATGTAATGATATTTATATTATTCTTTACAAACTTCATTTGATATATCTTGCACTAAAAATCTCTCATTATTTGCCGGCAGTCTTCACTCTCACGGTGGAAGGCAAATATATCATTTTACGACTTAATACCGTGAACACGGTACCATTACTTTATAATGAACGTCCACAAGAAATACATCAGACACCAGCTCTTCTGCACTGTATGCGTCTCACGTCTGGTTCACACGGAGTTTAAGGAAAGACTGACTGTTGACGTGGTCGAATGTACACTCAGCTGCTGGGCGGGGACCAGTAGCAAATGGTCATATGAAGTAGTTTGACCATCGAGCTTGGCCGATATAAACCAGTAAAAATTTCATGCAGGTTGTCTCAATTTTTCCGTTCTAGGTAAGGAACAGGATTTGAAGCTTGAAATGTAGTCATCCTCTTTTTTTTTTTGTTTTCAACTGGCGAGTTGAGGTAGACCACGCAACACTCGGCAAGCTCCTGCGTCACATTATTATAGTGTGGTCATCAGCAACTCAAGCGTTGGCCGTTTTGATAACTGTTTCTTTCCGTACACATCGAAGCTTTGGAATCATCTATCTTCTCATGTCTTTCCCAATAACTATGACCTGGCATATTTCGAAAGACATGCCTTTCACTTTCTCAGAAATTCGTTAATACTTTCCCTTGTCTTTTCTTTTCCCGTTTCATAATTCTCTCTTTATTTCAATTTGGGACTGGCTTTGATGTGGAGTTATGTCCGTGACTGGAGCCTTCAACATGAAGAAACTGAGGACCTGCACCACTGGCGAACGAGTGGGCGGGGCAAAGGTCATCGTCCAATCAACTACATCTCGGCCAGTGTACTGTATGACCTCTACTCGCTGGGTTGCATGAGGTCATGTTGCCAATACTGCTTTGGTCTCCTGACTATTATCTATCAATTTCAAAGACTAGATTTGCTGTAGTAAAATGCGGGATATCTCTCTAAAATACACAGAGTTTATCTAAAAAAACCAGGCGATCAAACAGCATACCCAAAAAATGAATGCTAAATTTCCATTTTACTCTTCATACACCCAGATTGCTTCCTGTCGCTCCTTTTATGTACCACATGTCCGCACTCAATGTTCTCTTCCCCCAAGAATTTTGTAGTCAGGGCGGAATGTGTCAAGACTGAGAGAAGTGACTTCTTTTCTTGACACCACACTCAGTGCTGAGGGCTGACATGCCACTGTCATTATAACTCAACACAGAACCACGAGTGCTACTCCTACATACGTAATTATTTGAAGTGGGGGAAATTTTTTTCTCTATTTTCGACTACAATAATCCTTCTTCCTAGGGTAAATAATTTTCATTAAATGACTTGAAAGACGTAATAGTTTATACTCAGTTATAATTTACGACAGAAGACTATAAAATGTCAAAATCAATTTAGAAACTCTCTCGAAATGAATCAGTCCAGTTTCCCTGCTATGTCATTAAGTATGGCAGTTCCACGGCCAATGAGAAGGGGGGGGGGGGGGGGGTTACATCGTTCGGGCCCGGGGGTCCAAAAGAGGGCCCCGGGAATCTTCTGGCATCCCAGAAAACGTTTGCATAATATTGAAGACTAGCATTCCACCCGTCTCTCATCTTCCATACCCTTTTTGGTTTTACGGCTCATGGCATAAATCCGAAGTGTACTAAAAACGGGATGACTAATGGAGAAGGGAAGGGGGACCGTAAGAAACCTTGTACGCCGTGATAAAATTCCTCTAAAATTATGTATCTTAACTCCAGCCTATATGTAAATTTATATATATACTCATTGGCTAACGTTTTTTCTTTACTGAATCAGTATCAAATACACTTCTGCACTTAAAGATACAATAATACTGTGTGAGGAACTGTACGAGAGTAGTGTTATCGACGTGTTACTTAAAGATACAATAATACTGTGTGAGGAACTGTACGAGAGTAGTGTTATCGACGTGTTACTTAAAGATACAATAATACTGTGTGAGGAACTGTACGAGAGTAGTGTTATCGACGTGTTACTTGCACTTCTCGAGGTAATCAACAGTTGTCTATAGTTCATAATCATATCAGCCCTTTCTTCCCACCTAGTTTGTTATTGATTGCTCCTGAAAACTCTACTCTCTAGAGAAAGTCGATCAAGTTGATAATAGATTAGTGCAAGTACACTGAATATTTACCTCTATATCTTCATGGGAAATTATGATTTATACAAACCATAAAGTAGTTCTATCAATGATTTATTATCGAGTGTAAGTATTGTTCTAAAACTAGGTCATCCAAACTGACGTGTTTCCTACAATAAGACACTGACCAAAATCTCAACACATACATTATCTAAACTTTTACCAGACAGTCGATATAAACACGTTGACAAACTTTACCAACTACTACACAAAACAGTGGTTGAAGAATTTGTTGCATGACATACAGTAATGATGGACAGGGAATCATATATTCCAGCCTGTTATACCAATCCTTTGTCTCTATAATGGCAGTACAATATTTCTGTCATTAGCTTTTCTATACTAAAACAATTAATATGACATAACTACTTCATACTTGGTCCACCAGTGTTACCGTTGCAGTGAGCCAGCCACACACTGTAGAGGCAATAACTGACACACAGACATATTTATGGACACAACATTATCACAGAACACTTGACCATAATTACAGTTGTACAGTTTATATTACGTAACACAGACGAAGGTCATTAGTGTGTAAGTACAATGAAGGGGACCATAGTACATCATGAGTGATGGCAGACATGAACTACCTCCTTGTTAACAAGGCCAGACGAGACCAGACATCATGAACGGTGGTAGACGTGACGACCCAACATCACTGGTGGCAGATGTGAATATACCGTCATCAACGTCGAGCGGCCATGACCACCGTGGTATTATTATTGGCGGACATGATCGACCCAGGACAACAATGATGGCAGCCATGAACACGCCCGCCGTCACTTGTGGCCGTCATGAACACCTCGGACAAGAAGCATCTCCGTCAGGAGGAGGAGGGTCGCGGCGAGCAGCCCTCCCAGCCAGACCCAGAAGATCCCCTGCAGCTGACGCAGCGTCAGGCTCTGGGAACCACCCTTACGTTCCCCAGCTGTCCTGACGCGGCAGCCGGGGGGGTTGAACTGCTGGTACAGGTACTGGACCACGCCGTACGACCGCAACCAACGGATCCTGCAGCAACAAGAGACCATATATTACCCTGAGACTATGATGGAGAAACCCAATATTCCTTCTGTGGTTATGTGGGTTTAAGTTCACTGTTATGATACCAGGTGTAATGATCACTACTCGTCACTTTACTGTCATTAAATCTAACAGAATAAAGTGATAAGTGAGGAGAGTTAAGGACACCTCAGACTACATCAAAGGTGAAGGCTGCAGTTAAGGAACATGCATGAATGTCGAAGGATGAAATTATTACAGATTTTTATATGAATTACAAATAAGATCAACAATATTTAATGAAATTTCAAAGTAAGGTTGCAGGAACTGTGTTCTCACAGATCAATGACAATTCTGCAATTGACAGAAAATCTTGTCAAAAAGAGTTTAGGTTAGAAAGGACGTAAGTCTACACAAACTTACACTCCACAAACAAAATGTAATTTAGACTTACAGTCTGTATTTCACAACAGTTGTACAGGGTTACAACACATGGTGAGCAAAAATAGGAGGGTGACCTACCCCCATACATCTATGGGCTTACAACCTACACTTTACATCGAAATATTTATGAATTACATTGAAAACTTCTATACTGACTTATAACCCACAGTGGACGACCAGTACTTAAGGACTTACAAACAACCTTTCATAAAAGAAATGTACGAAAATGTAACCTTTGTTTCCCAGTGTTCAGATATACAACCCAAGGTTGTAACAATATGGACATGCAACATGTTTCACACACAGATGTGTAAGGCCTCACAACTTACGTTTTGCAACAAAAGCTGTGGATTCCCCAACATTGTTTTCTAAAAATTCTACAGACTTAAGACTTATTTAACAACTGCAAGTCATACAGATTTCACAACCCGGTTATAAAGATATAAAGTACCTCGAAGAATTATATAGACGTAACCAGCTCACGTTTTACAAAAAATGGTGTTGCAACTGAAGCGGAGATAAGGGAAGTGTCCAGACTGAAACGGGGGTAAAGGAAGTGTTTTAGACTGGAGCGGATGTAAGGGAAGTGTCCAGACTGGAGCGGAGGTAAGGGAAGTGTCCAGAGTGGAGCGGAGGTAAGGGAAGTGTCCAGACTGGAGCGGAGGTAAGGGGAGTGTCCAGAGTGGAGCGGGGGTAAGGGAAGTGTCCAGAGTGGAGCGGGGGTAAGGGAAGTGTCCAGACTGGAGCGGAGGTAAGGGAAGTGTCCAGAGTGGAGCGGGGGTAAGGGAAGTGTCCAGACTGGAGCGGAGGTAAGGGAAGTGTCCAGAGTGGAGCGGAGGTAAGGGAAGTGTCCAGAGTGGAGCGGAGGTAAGGAAGTGTCCAGAATGGAGCGGAGGTAAGGGAAGTGTCCAGAGTGGAGCGGAGGTAAGGGAAGTGTCCAGAGTGGAGCGGAGGTAAGGGAAGTGTCCAGAGTGGAGCGGAGGTAAGGGAAGTGTCCAGAGTGGAGCGGAGGTAAGGGAAGTGTCCAGAGTGGAGCGGAGCTAAGGGAAGTGTCCAGAGTGTAGCGGAGGTAAGGGAAGTGTCCAGAGTGGAGCGGGGGTAAGGGAAGTGTCCAGACTGGAGCGGAGGTAAGGGAAGTGTTCAGAGTGGAGTGGAGGTAAGGGAAGTGTCCAGAGTGGAGTGGGGGTAAGGGAAGTGTCCAGACTGGAGCGGAGGTAAGGGAAGTGTCCAGAGTGGAGTGGAGGTAAGGGAAGTGTCCAGAGTGAGCGGGGGTAACGTTATCTCGGGTCATCATCATGTATCATTCTCGTACATAAAGGTGACCACCGACTGACCGCTGGTTTATCTGGTCGGTGATCCAGCTGTTCTTGTTGGTCATGAGGCCCAGGTAGTCCTGGCGGATGTCCTCAGCAGCCAAGTGGATCCTGCAGGGCACGAAGCCAAGGCGGCCTTCTAACTTGTTCAGCTTGGAGGCCTTGCTCAGGTGGGAGCGGTCACTGTCTGGCGGGACCACAACACAGACACTCGTATATAAGCGAGAAACCAGTAGAGGAACAGAGGATCTTTGAAAGATTGGAGGAACAGAGGATCTTTGGAAAGATTGGAGGAACAGAGGATCTTTGGAAAGATTGGAAGAACAGAGGATCTTTGAAAGATTGGAGGAACAGAGGATCTTTGAAAGATTGGAGGAACAGAGGATCTTTGAAAGATTGGAGGAACAGAGGATCTTTGGAAAGATTGGAGGAACAGAGGATCTTTGGAAAGATTGGAGGAACAGAGGATCTTTGGAAAGATTGGAGGAACAGAGGATCCTTGAAAGATTGGAGGAACAGAGGATCTTTGAAAGATTGGAGAAACAGAGGATCTTTGAAAGATTGGAGAAACAGAGGATCTTTATAAAGAATATTGTGGACAAGACCAGGTATCATCCAAAGCAATCCCATAAATACGTCAGGATTAAACTGTCAGTTAAGGAACAGCTAACCAGGTCGAGGGACTGAGATGGAAAATATCATTAAGCGCGACGTAAGAATATATGAGAAACTGAATGACATGTTCAAATATGTTTCTATAGTGGAAGACAGTATAGCCCCAGTGGGGGTAGTGATGGAAAAGACGGAGTTATCTACATAAGACATAATAAAGTTGTTAGAAATGTCTTAACTAATTATACGAATCAAAACCCTGATTGAAATGGCTAGTGCTGACATTCTCTCTCTCTCTCTCTCTCTCTCTCTCTCTCTCTCTCTCTCTCTCTCTCTCTCTCTCTCTCTCTCTCTCTCTCTCTCTCTCTCTCTCTCAACATAACACCATTACACCATGCCCAGTTACACCGTGTAGACCAGTCAGAACTTGGAAACACATCCTCGACCCACCCACTACCCACTGTGATGAAGTAAACTTGTACACTCACACTCATGAAAGTACTTCAAGTTTGTCAACATATATGATTGATGACATCTGGAATTACCTACTTACCCCTATAACAGTTAGAATAACTTACTTACTCATATAACAGTTGGAATGACCTACTTACTCATATAAGAGTTAGTTAACAGTTGGACTGACCTACTTGCCCACATAACTGTTGGAATGACCTACTTACTCATATAACAGTTAGTTAACAGTTGGACTGACCTACTTACTCATATAACAGTTGGAATGACCTACTTACTCATATAACAGTTGGACTGACCTACTTACTCATATAACTGTTGGACTGACCTACTTACTCATATAACAGTTGGAATGACCTACTTACTCATATAATAGTTGGACTGACCTACTTACTCATATAACTGTTGGACTGACCTTCTTACTCATATAACAGTTGGAATGACCTACTTACTCATATAACAGTTGGACTGACCTACTTACTCATATAACTGTTGGACTGACCTACTTACTCATATAACAGTTGGAATGACCTACTTACTCATATAACAGTTGGACTGACCTACTTACTCATATAAGCAGCTTTTCCATAGACAACCTTGCGGATGAGTTCTTCGTCAGTATCTGAGCCTCGTAATGTGAGACGTTTAGAGACAGCTCCTACGCTGCCCTCAGTCTTGTTCTGTACAAGGGCGAGTGTTGAGGATCCCTGAGAGTCTACAAGATGCGTATATGAGGGAAGGACAGCCTTATTCCGTAAATTAATGAACTCAATTGGATCCTACATACTTACACTCCTGATTAAAAATGTAACTTATACCATATTGCATACACGAGGACCGTTTTTGTAACGCACACACAGTGTGTACGTGTGTGTGTGTGTGTGTGTGTGTGTGTGTGTGTGTGTTTGTGTGTGTGTGTGTGTGTGTGTGTGTGTGTGTGTGTGTAGAGACATACATAGGAATAAAGACAGTACATGTATACAAGGTTTAAGAGACAGGGCAACGCAAGTGTTAGACCCTCTCCCAGTAACACACCAGCAATAATTAGAGATCACACACACACACACACTCACACACACACACACAAACACACACACACACACACACACACACACGCGCACACACACACACACACACACACACACACACACACACACTACATTCTCCAGGTACTACGCACGCGGCCCAGTTTATCTGCGCGCTCTGACCACGTGTCGACGATCGAAGAATTCTGGGCTCGAAGATCCAGGAAGACAGAGAAGAAAGAAGAAAAAGAAGAGAAAAGTAGCCTCACCTCGCGCGTTGGTCCTTCCTGCAGAAGACAACTTACACAAGACTTCAGAGACAAGACTCCAAGCCAGTGAGACGGACAGTGTTACCACCACCTCCTTCGCCGTGCCCTCCATCCCTACGTCACCTCCAGTCAATTTCATTCATCCATTTACGATCCATCTCATCGTCTGCGATCGTACGTACGGCGTGAACAAGTCTACCCTCGCTTCCCCAGTCCATACCGGAAATAAATTTCCTGTGGAGCGAAGGCTTGGTGTGGACCTGCTCTCGCTTAACGTGGTTAAGAGCCATTTATTCTTACCTACCACTCCCTGCCTTCCTTCGTCTTGTGACGCCACCTGCCCAGGGCTCAGCCCTGTGTGTTCGTTGCTGATCAGACACACTGTTTTTGTACCACCGAGCCTCCAGGGTCCTCTGTGATAGTGCAGGGGGCTTCCCTGGAGTGGGGTCGTAATCCCTCATACATATTTCGTAAACGTAAGGCTCCCGACATACGAATAAGATTGAATAAATCTGATACTCCTCCACCCTCCCCTTACCTTTCCTCCATTGATTCATTAACAATAGTGTATCGGACAACTGAGGTTCGTCCCAGTAGGGCAGTACAAAACCCTACCAATAAACAACAATTTAGGATCTGCCTGAGCAAGGATAATGATCTAAACAAGATGTTATCTAAACCATTGATTGATGAACGCACCAAGAAACACTTCCGAATTATCCATGACCACCTCCACTCCCTCCTGCAAGCTGGATGCACCATAATTGCTAACAATATCGCTGAATCTACCATGTCCCTTAACCCTGGCGAGATTGTTGAAGCTATTCACCAGGAGAAGAACCACATCAGTGTAACTAATGTATATAAACTAAACACATCTCGCTCACTAGAAGTCCAATGTACCAACCCAACAGAGGCAGATCGCCTGCTACACCGTGAAATTTTGTTTCCCATGATCGCGGTGCCCGCCAAGTACTTAAAGCCAGATTAATATTTAGAGGTTAAGCAATGCTTTGAATGTTTACATTACGGTCACAATGCCAAGAACTACAAATCACAACAACAGACGTGCAGTCACCGTGCTGAGGTTAGACACAGCTTTCGTGAATGCAAGACCCAGACACCAGTGTGTGTACACTGCAGAGGGCAACACATTGCTATGTCTGGGCAACGCCCGCGTAAAAGGGATCAACTTCGCACACCACGATAGACCCTCAAATTCTCTAGCTCCTCCCAAACCACAGGCCAACCTCACCTCTACGCAGCAGTTGCTGCCAAACAAACCACTACCACCCTGACTTCTCCCAACCCAATTACAAACTCCTCCGACCTCCTCACCCTCCAAAGGAAAATGCATGCGTGCTATCTAAAAACACTATTCCTGGGCAAGGATGACAAGGTCTGAATTCAACAGAATATTCGACTTGTTGCTGACCCACCACAACCTTCCTGCTGTACAAACCCCATCCGATCTCCTTACTTGCCTCGCCAACAGCCATCCTTCCAAGAATCCTGACACACCGGCCTCCCTGACCCTTAACGCAAATGCAACATCCCAGGCGACCTCAAGCAACACTTCAAACCCTCCCCCAGCAACACGACCTCTAGTCCTCCCAACTTCCAATACCAACTCCGCATCCTCGAACACAACTCCCTCCACCACCCACCCAGTCCAACACTACCAACCCATCCATATCTCCACTTACCAATTCCACTTCCACGTTCACTTACACAACTTCCACTTCCAACCACCCCCTCCTCCTCCCTGACCGTCCCCTCCAACCCCTACAAAGCTCCACTTCCCAATGCCTTCCCTTCCCTCCCTCCTCCCCCTCTCTCCTCTTCCCGAACCTAAACCTCCCAGAGGAGCTCCAGAACCAGGCACTGCTGACTCACCAGACGACTTACCCCTAAGCACAACTGCTTACAACGTTGACATTCAACTCATTGACGATAACTAGCCCTCCCTCCCACCATCCCTAACCCCTCTCCAAAAAGTTGTCGACCCAAGACCAGACAGAACTCCTCCAAAATTGCACTCAAAAACGTGAACGGTATGCAAACAGCCTACATTGACCCCTAAAATTAAAAGAAGTGTAAACTTTTAGAAATCATAAAATGCTTAAAATCTTGCAATTTGATGTGCTCAGCTACTTTGATAACGGTCACCTGATTGCTACACTCCTTGAAGAGACACGACCCGATGTTGTGATAGTTAACAGCACATGTATCACTAACGGGCATAAGATCATAAGACACTACGGTTACACATCCCGACAGTCTCCAGACGATAGACACGAGGGAGTCGCCATTCTGACACGCAACACAATCGAACATGAATACCTCACTACTTCATGGTACTTCCAACACTTTCTAGCAGTGAAGATAAACATAATACACGGCTTCATTATCTTCTGCACTACATACGCTCGACCTAACACTAGCATCCCACTCCACGATCTTTATACACAGTATTCAACCACACTCATATCCCAGTGTACCTTCTAGCTGACCCCAACGCTCAACACAGAGCATTCCACCAAACCAGAAACAATACTTACGGTGATGACCTATTCGCTTTATACTCCTTCAAATGTCTCAACTTCCCAGGGCCTCACTTCTACACCTTCTTCTCTGGCCTAGGAGGAAAAGGCAGACCCGACGTTGTCTTCTCCAACAGAGCCAGTAATGATCTTTATCACTTTTCGTCTCCAGGACCTCAGTATGGGTCCTACCACATCCCTCTTTTCTTAACCCCTCATCTAACCCTATCCTCATCCCATCACCCCCACACTATCACTGCAACAAAGCAGACTGGGACAACTTGGAGAACACTTTCTAATTGCACTTACGCCACCAACTACGAAAATCACTCAATAACGTTAATAGATACATAAACAGAACGTATACATCAAACAATCACCCTACGCAGCTGACGCATCCAACCCAAAATCCTCATTTACCACAAGATACACCTTCTTCCCATCTGCCACCACCACAACAAGACTCCTCTCGTGCTACCGTCGACGGTTCATCATAACATACATCGGTTAGGCCTAGTACGGTGGGACCTCACCTCCCTAGGCAACCACACACTCAATAGCCTCAAAGAAGACCACAATAGATATTGGAAGTCACTAATCACCACAGCAGAACAACAACGAATGAGATCCCCTCAGGATTTTTTGGGATCGAATCCGAAAACTCAAAGGGATACCCAGAACAGACTTCAATGGACTAAATGACACTACTCTACATCAAAACCCACAAGGTATCGCAAACATCTTCAGAGACATTGGGAGGGTATCTTTCACCCACATCCCCGCCCATCCTCTGGCGTACGAAAACAATCAAATTGTCACACAGCACATACAAAACTGACCCAGTCACTTTTATCCAGAGCAAATCACACGCCTGCAATCCCTTTCAGACGACCACTTACTCACAACTCCCGTAAGGATGAACGAGGTCAAATTCCTCCTTCTAAAATCCCCCAAAGTAGCCCCAGATAACTCAGGCATTTTATTACCAGCTACTGACTCACCTCTCTGATAACAATAAATAACAAATTGGAGGTGGAAAGATGGAGTGAAAAAGATTTTGAGTGATCGGAGCCTGAACATGCAGGAGGGTGAAAGGCGTGCAAGGAATAGAGTAAATTGGAACGATGTGGTATACCGGGGTCGACGTGCTGTCAATGGATTGAACCAGGGCATGTGAAGCGTCCCATTACCGCCCTCTTCACTGCGGTACTAGCCAACCTCAGGCTATTTTTCGGCCAATTTCAAAACGAACGACCACGATGATCCTCAGACCCAATAAATCAAGCCGAGACCCAGTTAACTACAGACCCATTATCCTACTCGAGTCCATCGGGAAGACATTTGAAAGAATCATACACAACACACGTAGACAACACATGACGAACGACAACTTACTCTCACACAAACAGTTTGGCTTTCGACAACATCACTCCACAAAAGATGAGCTCAACATAATCACCAGCTGCCACAAAACAACACCCGGACATACAAAATGACTACACTCATCCTAAAAAAAAGACGGAGAGAAAGCCTTTGACACTATCTGCCACGTAGGTTTGAGGTACACATTAAGCATCCAGTTCCATCTCCCACGACCCACCATCAAACTTCTATCCAATTACCTCAGTAAACGAAGGATGCGAATAAGATACAAAAATTCGTACTCAAATTACTTCCCCCTCAACGCCGGTGTACCTCAAGGCTCCGCACTGGCTCCCACTCTTTACATACTGAACACAAATGATCTTCCCGAACCTTTACAAGAGGACTGTATAACACTACAATACGCGGATGACGTCATCCAACTGATAAAAGCTAAGACCAACACTTACTTAACTAGAAGAGCTCGGGAAAAATTAGCCACGTTTCGCTTTGGGAGTTGAAGTGGAGAATCTAATCAAATCCTGCAAAAGCCAGCATATGATACCTCAACGTACGTCAAAGACACAACATAACCAATGTTTACTTACACTCCTGTATTCACTGTCATTTACTCATACCCGTCTCAGGCACCAACACTGTACGAGGCCTAAATTACGACGTTCAGCTGAGAATGAACCATCACATCCAACCAAGGGTGGCTACTGCGAGAGCAGAGCTCATGAAATTGTACAAATCCAGAGAGACTAAGTTTAAAACAAAAGTACATCTCTATAAAGCACTGATACGTCCATTGATCACTTACACCCCATCAGTACCTGAGCTCACAGCTAAAACCAACATCTGCTCACTCCAAATAATACAAGACAAGACTTTGCAGTGGATTTTTGACACCAAACGTCACGAGTTCACCAGGAACACAGAACTCCACGACTGTCGCCACTAAAAACATCTTCTGGAGAAAACTTTGCGAAGAACAAGTGGGGCGTTTCGATCTCCACCATAACTCCTGGATAGTATTCTTCGACAGTCTCTTAGGAATAGATAATCTCAACAATCTATTCAACATTCCACCTGGACACTATTCAAATCCCATCTACCAAAACCTTAAAAAGAAAACTGAAACTCTTATAGACCTTACAGCCCAATCCGCGTAGAAAACATTATGGCATAAACAGTGTCTAGCGTCAGAGGTACAACCCTTCTCCTCCTATACCCATCCTATACAAGAGCCTATCCTTTCCTTGCTCCCTCCACTCCCCAGCTCTGTCCTAGCTAACCTAACCAACCCAGTGTACGATGGGTCGAGCCGAGCCTCTTTACCTTATACTAAATCTCACTTCCTCGAAGCTAGCTCTTGAACTTCCCTCCCCCCCTCCAACCCTCATCCCCTCCTTGGAAGGGTCTTTCCTATTCATTCATTCATTCAAAGATGATAATGACACAAATAATAAGGTTATTTACTGAATTGAGGGAGTTTTCTTTCGAGGGAGAGATAATATAAACAATATCTAACATTGATTATTACACGATATCTTAAGTGTTACGTATGTGTCCAGTATTCCTGAATCTAAAACCAGTCCTGAAGTGATGACTGGAACCATCTTACGCCCTCCACATCAGTTGGATGTCGACGTTAGCTGTTCCAAGGAAGCGCTACCTTCCTGGCCTGGGATTGTGGGTTGTGATGGCTGGACAATCTTGCACCTTCAGTGTCAGTAGGAGACAACAGCTGCCTAGGAAAATTCTACCCTCCTGGCCAGTCATCCCCAGTCACTCTTGGGCACCAGTAAACCCCAGTCACTCTTGGGCACCAGTAAACCCCACTCTCTCTTAGGAACCAGTCACCCCAGTCACTCTTGGGAACCAGTCACTCCAGTCACTCTTGGGCACCAATCACCCTATTAGCTCTTGGACACCAGTCACCCCAGTCACTCTTGGGCACCAGTCAACCCCAGTCACTTTTGGGGACCAGTCACCACAGTCACTCTTGGGCATCTGTCACCCCAGTTACTTTTGGACACCAGTCACCCCAGTCACCCTTGGGCACCAGTCACCCCAGTTACTCTTGGACACCAGTAAACCCCAGTCACTCTTGAGAACCAGTCACAACAGTCACTCTTGGACACCAGTAAACCCCAGTCACTCTTGGGCACCAGTCACAACAGTCGCTCTTGGACACCAGCCACAACAGTCGCTCTTGGACACCAGCCACAACAGTCGCTCTTGGACACCAGCCACAACAGTCGCTCTTGGACACCAGCCACAACAGTCGCTCTTGGGCACCAGCCACAACAGTCACTCTTGGACACCAGTCACCACACCTGCTCTTGGACACCAACTTACCAGGAACATCATGTAGTTTGGGTCGTTCTTGGTGACAATTGGCACAAGGTCAGGTCGGCCGGCCAGGTCAGCCAGAGAATCCACCGGCTTCTCGTACCTGTCAAGACCAGAAACAGGTCATGGCTGGGTCAGGGAGGACCAGAGGTAGACCATGGCTGGGTCAGAGAGGACCAGAAGCAGGTCTTGGCTAGGTTATGAAGGATCAGAACCAGGTCATAGGGTCATAACTAGGTCAGGGAGGACCAGAGGCAGGTCATGGCTGGGTCAGGGAGGACCAGAAGCAGGTCATGGCTGGGTCAGAGAAGACTACAGACGGGTCATGGTTGGGTCAGGAAGGGTCACACAGATCACATCTGAAAGAAGCTAACCTAACCTGACCTGGTCCTGGTGCACAAATGGTACGGCTCCTGGGTATAATGGCCTAACCTTTGACCTTTCCATTGAGGGTCAGATCGGACAATCATAGTCAAGGTTCATACAGTCAGATAAAAAGGTCATGTCCATTAAGGTAGTATTAATGACCATTAGCCTCATCATTACCCACTAGTTAGTGACGTCATACGTAGCAAATCAAGACTGTTTGGATATCCATAATCTCCATGTGAGGACACCCATGATTTCTATATTATGATTGCTATATTTCTATATTTCTATATTATGATTTCTATATTATGATTGCTATATTTCTATATTTCTATATTATGATTTCTATATTATGATTGCTATATTTCTATATTTCTATATCATGATTTCTATATTATGATTGCTATATTTCTATATTTCTATATTATGATTTCTATATTATGATTGCTATATTTCTATATTTCTATATTATGATTTCTATATTATGATTGCTATATTTCTATATTTCTATATCATGATTTCTATATTATGATTTCTATATTTCTATATTTCTATATTATGATTTCTATATTATGATAGCTATATTTCTATATTTCTATATCATGATTTCTATATTATGATTGCTATATTTCTATATTTCTATATCATGATTTCTATATTATGATTTCTATATTTCTATATTTCTATATCATGATTTCTATATTATGATTGCTATATTTCTATATTTCTATATCATGATTTCTATATTATGATTGCTATATTTCTATATTTCTATATCATGATTTCTATATTATGATTTCTATATTTCTATATTTCTATATCATGATTTCTATATTATGATTTCTATATTTCTATATTTGTATATCATGATTTCTATATTATGATTTCTATATTTCTATATTTCTATATCATGATTTCTATATTATGATTGCTATATTTCTATATTTGTATATCATGATTTCTATATTATGATTTCTATATTTCTATATTTCTATATCATGATTTCTATATTATGATTGCTATATTTCTATATTTCTATATCATGATTTCTATATTATGATTTCTATATTTCTATATTTCTATATCATGATTTCTATATTATGATTGCTATATTTCTATATTTCTATATCATGATTTCTATATTATGATTTCTATATTTCTATATTTCTATATCATGATTTCTATATTATGATTGCTATATTTCTATATTTCTATATCATGATTTCTATATTATGATTTCTATAATGATTCACATATTAGGACACCCATGATATTCATTTTAAGACACGCATAATCTCCCTGTTAGGACATCCAGGATCACCATGTTAGGATGCCCATGATCTCCATGTTAGGCCACCCATGATGACCATGTTAGGAAGCTCATGTCCTCTATGTTAGGACATCCATAATCACCCGTTAGAATATCCATGATCTCCATGTTCATACGCCTATGATCTCCTTGTTAGGACATCTATGGTTTTATGTTAGGACATCCGTGATCATGTTAGGACACCCATGATCACCATATTAGGGAGCCCATGATCTCCGTGTTAGGGGACCCATGATAACCTCGTTAGGAAATTCATGACCCCATATTAGGACACCTGTGATAACCTCGTTAGGAAATTGACGATCAACATATGAAAAACATGATTTGCATGTTAGGACATCCATGATAACCTCGTTAGAAACCCATGATCTCCATGTTAGGACACCTATGAATACCTCGGTAGGAAACCCAAGGTTTCCAAGTTAGGAAACCCATAATCTCCATATTAGGACACCCATGATAACCTTGTCAGAAAACCCATGACCTCCATGTTAGGACACCTATGATAACCTCGGTAGTAAACCAATGATCTCCATATTTGGACATCCATAATCACCCCTGTAGAAAATCCTTGATCTCCATGTTAATGCGCCATTGGTCTCCATGTTCAGATACCTCTGATCACTATGTTAGGACACCGATGATCTTCACGTTAAGACACCCATGATCTACATGTTAAGACATCTATGATCATCATGTTATGATATCTATGATACCCATGTTAAGACACCCATGATCTACATGTTAAGACATCTATGATCATCATGTTATGATATCTATGATACCCATGTTAAGACACCCATTCCATGTTGGGACTTCTATGATCACCCGTGATCACCTTGTTGAAACCTACATGATCTTCATATAAGAAAACCCATGATCTTCATGTTAGGACACCCATGATCATAATGTTAGGACACTCATTATCATGTTAGGACACCCATGATCTCCATGTTAGGAGACCCATGATCACCATGTTTGGACAACCTGACCACCATGTTAGGACACCCATGATCTCCATGTTAGGAGACCAATGATCTTCATGTTAGGAGACCTATGATCACCATATCAGGACACCCTGGATCACCATGTTAGGACATCCATGATCACCATGTTAAGACCCCATGATCTCCATGTTAGGACACCCATGATCTCCATGTTAGGAGACCCTGGATCACCATGTTAGGACACCCTGGATCACCATGTTAGGACATCCATGATCACCATGTTAAGACCTCATGATCTCAATGTTAGGAGACCTATATTCATGTCCTGGCAACGATAATGTAAATGTTAGGACACCCATGATCTTGTTAGGAGACCTATAATTCGTGTAGGACACTTACGACTCCCCTGGCGGTCTCATGTATTATGTGGGGTACTAATGAATCACATGGGTTACTCATGACTCACCAGAGGTACCCTTGAGTCACCTGTGGTTCTTGACTATCCTGGGGTACTCATTACTCACCTTGGGTACCCATGACTCATCTAGACTACTCATAAATCACATGGGATACTCATGAATTACATGAGGCTCCCATGACTCACCTGGGTTCCTCATGACTCACCTAAGATACTCATGACTCATTTGGGTTACTTCTAATTCACTTCGGGTACTCATGATTTACCTGGGATACTCATGACTCACCTGAAAGACAAATGACTCACCTTGGTTACTCATGACTCACCTGGGTTACTCACGACTCACCTGGGGATGGAGAACCAGGCTGTGAGGTTACCGGAGTAGATGCCGGCCACAGTGATGATGACGACCCAACTCATGGCCATGAGGGCTCGGCCGCTGGCACTTCTGGGCTGAGGGCTGTGGGCTGGGGGCGCGGGCGGGCGGGCCGCTCAGTTAGCTCAGCCCTACTCATGGACCACACAGGGACTCATGATTCTTAATATTATAACACGAAATTATGACAGGTCAGTCAGTGGTTTGTTGTGGTGCCAGAGGTAGAGAGGACCGTGGACGACACTATCTTACTATGAACCTATGTAAGATCTGAGATTCATCTATCTTATGAATCTCTGTGAGACTTGAGATTCATATGATTTATGAATCTTTAGAGACCTGAGATTCATCTATCTTATGAATCTATGTAAGACCCGATATTCATATGATTCATGAATATTTGTGAGACCTGAGATTAATCTATCTTATGAATCTCTATAAGACTAAATATTCACATGTTTTATGAATCTTTGTGAGAATGAGCTTTATCTATCTTATGAATCTTTGTGAGACCTGAGATTCATCTATCTTATGAATCTTTATGAGACCTGAGATTCATCTATCTTATGAATCTATGTAAGACCCGAAATTCATATGATTCATTAATCTTTGTGAGACCTGAGATTAATCTATCTTATGAATCTCTGTGATACCTGAGATTCATCTATCTTATGAATCTTTATGAGACCTGAGATTCATCTATCCTATGAATCATTGTAAGACCTGAGATTCACCTTTGTATGATATAAGATTCATCTATCTTATGAATCTTTGTAAGACCTAAGATTCATATGTATCTTTAATATTTATAAGACCTGAGATTAATCTATATTATGAATCTCTGTAAAACTTGAGATTCATATGATTTATGAATCTTTGTGAGACCTGAGATTCATCTATCTTGTGAACAATTGTATGATATAAGATTCATCTATCTTATGAATCTTTGTAAGACCTATGATTCATATGTTTCTATGAATCTTTATGATACCTGATAGTAATCTGTCTTATGAATCTTTGTAAGACCCGAGATTCATATGCTATGTGAATCTAATTTGTGAACCACTAAAAGACCTGAAATTCATCTACTTTTTGAATCTCTGCGAGATCTAAAATTGATTTGTCTTGTAAACCTTGAAAGACATATGATTCATCTAAGGATCTTTGTAAGAACCTGAGATTCATCTATCTTACAAATATTAGTAAGTCCCGCGATCCATCGAATGAATCTTTGCGAGACGCGACATTTATCTATGTTGTGAATCTTTGTAAGCCCTGAGATTCACCTAATGAATCTTTGTCAGACCTAAGATTCATCTAATGAGTTATTGTCAGACTTACATTTAAGCTAATAAATCTTTGTAAGACCTATGATTCATCTATTTGATCTTTGTAAGACCTAAGATTCATCTAATGAATCTTTGTAAAACAAAAGATTCATCCAATGAATCTTTGTAAGGCAAAAGATTCATTTAATGAATCTTTATAAGACCAAAGATTCGTCTAGTGAATCTTTGTAAGACCAAAGATTCGTCTAATGAATATTTGTAAGACCAAAGACTCATCTGATTAATCTTTGTAAGACATAAGATTCATCTAATGAATCTTTGTGAGATCTGAGATTCATATGTCTTTAACACCTTAGCAAGTCCCGTGATCCATCGAATGAATCATTGTGAGACCCGAATTTGATCTATCTTGTGAATTTTTGTAAGGCCTAAAATCCATCTTATTAAACTTTGTAACACTTAAGGCAAATGTAACACTTAGGGCAAATGAGAGTTGGGGTGAGAGAGTATCATTAAATTTTAGGGAGAATAAAAAGATGTTCTGGAAGGAGGTAAATAAAGTGCGTAAGACAAGGGAGCAAATGGGAACTTCAGTGAAGGGCACAAATGGGGAGGTGATAACAAGTAGTGGTGATGTGAGAAGGAGATGGAGTGAGTATTTTGAAGGTTTGTTGAATGTGTTTGATGATACAGTGGCAGATATAGGGTGTTTTGGTCGAGGTGGTGTGCAAAGTGAGAGGGTTAGGGAAAATGATTTGGTAAACAGAGAAGAGGTAGTAAAGCTTTGCGGAAGATGAAAGCCGGCAAGGCAGCAGGTTTGGATGGTATTGCAGTGGAATTTATTAAAAAAGGGGGTGACTGTATTGTTGACTGGTTGGTAAGGTTATTTAATGTATGTATGACTCATGGTGAGGTGCCTGAGGATTGGCGGAATGCGTGCATAGTGCCATTGTACAAAGGCAAAGGGGATAAGAGTGAGTGCTCAAATTACAGAGGTATAAGTTTGTTGAGTATTCCTGGTAACTTATATGGGAGGGTATTGATTGAGAGGGTGAAGGCATGTACAGAGCATCAGATTGGGGAAGAGCAGTGTGGTTTCAGAAGTGGTAGAGGATGTGTGGATCAGGTGTTTGCTTTGAAGAATGTATGTGAGAAATACTTAGAAAAGCAAATGGATTTGTATGTAGCATTTATGGATCTGGAGAAGGCATATGATAGAGTTGATAGAGATGCTCTGTGGAAGGTATTAAGAATATATGGTGCGGGAGGCAAGTTGTTAGAAGCAGTGAAAAGTTTTTATCGAGGATGTAAGGCATGTGTACGTGTAGGAAGAGAGGAAAGTGATTGGTTCTCAGTGAATGTAGGTTTGCGGCAGGGGTGTGTGATGTCTCCATGGTTGTTTAATTTGTTTATGGATGGGGTTGTTAGGGAGGTGAATGCAAGAGTTTTGGAAAGAGGGGCAAGTATGAAGTCTGTTGGGGATGAGAGAGCTTGGGAAGTGAGTCAGGTGTTGTTCGCTGATGATACAGCGCTGGTGGCTGATTCATGTGAGAAACTGCAGAAGCTGGTGACTGAGTTTGGTAAAGTGTGTGGAAGAAGAAAGTTAAGAGTAAATGTGAATAAGAGCAAGGTTATTAGGTACAGTAGGGTTGAGGGTCAAGTCAATTGGGAGGTGAGTTTGAATGGAGAAAAACTGGAGGAAGTGAAGTGTTTTAGATATCTGGGAGTGGATCTGGCAGCGGATGGAACCATGGAAGCGGAAGTGGATCATAGGGTGGGGGAGGGGGCGAAAATTCTGGGAGCCTTGAAGAATGTGTGTAAGTCGAGAACATTATCTCGGAAAGCAAAAATGGGTATGTTTGAAGGAATAGTGGTTCCAACAATGTTGTATGGTTGCGAGGCGTGGGCTATGGATAGAGTTGTGCGCAGGAGGATGGATGTGCTGGAAATGAGATGTTTGAGGACAATGTGTGGTGTGAGGTGGTTTGATCGAGTAAGTAACGTAAGGGTAAGAGAGATGTGTGGAAATAAAAAGAGCGTGGTTGAGAGAGCAGAAGAGGGTGTTTTGAAATGGTTTGGGCACATGGAAAGAATGAGTGAGGAAAGATTGACCAAGAGGATATATGTGTCGGAGGTGGAGGGAGCAAGGAGAAGAGGGAGACCAAATTGGAGGTTGAAAGATGGAGTGAAAAAGATTTTGTGTGATTGGGGCCTGAACATGCAGGAGGGTGAAAGGAGGGCAAGGAATAGAGTGAATTGGAGCGATGTGGTATACCGGGGTTGACGTGCTGTCAGTGGATTGAATCAAGGCATGTGAAGCGTCTGGGGTAAACCATGGAAAGCTGTGTAGGTATGTATATTTGCGTGTGTGGACGTATGTATATACATGTGTATGGGGGTGGGTTGGGCCATTTCTTTCGTCTGTTTCCTTGCGCTACCTCGCAAACGCGGGAGACAGCGAGAAAACAAAAAAAAACAAAAAAAAAAACACTTAAGATTAATCTAATGAACATTTGCAAGACTTATGATTCATCTAATGAATCTTTGAAACACCAAAGATTCATCTTATGAATCTTTGTAAGACCTAAGACTCATCTGATGAATCTTTGGAAGACGTACAATTAATCCAGTAAATTTTGTGAAGGCTGAGATTCATCTGATGAATCTTTGTAAGACCTAAGATTCATCTGATAAATCTTTGTGAGACCTAAGATTCATCTAATAAATCATTGTGGGACATAAGATTCGCCTAATTAATCTTTGTAAGACCTAAGATTCATCTAATGAATCATTGTAAGACATACGATTCGTCTAATGAATATTTGTAAGACCTAAGATTCATCTAATGAATCTTTGTGAAGACTGATATTAATCTAAAGAATCTTTGTAAGACCTAAGATTCATCTAATGAATCTTTGTGAAGACTGAGATTCATCTAATGAGCTTTTGTGAGACCTAAGATTCAATCAATGAATCATTCTAAGACCTAAGATTCATCTATTGAATCCTTGCAAGACCTAAGATTCAATTAATGAATCCTTGCAAGACATAGGATTCGTCTAATGAATCTTTGTATGACCTAAGATTCATCTAATGAATCTTTGTGAAGACTGAGATTCATCTAATGAATCTTTGTCAGACCTAAGATTCATCTAATGAATCTTTGTGAAGACTAAGATTCATCTAATGAATCTTTGTGAAGACTGAGATTCATCTAATGAAACTTTGTGAAGATTGAGATTCATCTAATGAATCTTTGTCAGACCTAAGATTCATCTAATGAATCTTTGTGATGGCTGAGATTCATCTCTCACGTGACCTTGTGTAAGACCTGAAGGGGGAGACGTGGGCGGGTCTTGGCTCTGTTGTGGCCAGGCAAGAGAGCAGCACCTGGAGCAGGACGAGCCACCGGTCTTACCTTGGAAGAGGAAGGCCTTGGTGACGATGGCGAAGGCGTTGGTGAGGGAGTCGCTATAGGGATGGTATACCCGGCCCAGGACCCGCGCCACGCCACCCACCACCACAGTCACCACAACAACATACAAGCCCACCACCAACCACGTCTGCCACACCAACACCAACAGGGAGGCGCCAGAGTTACATGAGTCTTATTTCTTATCTATCATTATCATTTTTCGTATCTCTATCTTAAGCTATACATTATCTCATCTTTCTCTGACGCCACCAATCATCATAGCAGTCCTCCCTCTGCGTACAGTATTATCCTTCCCAAGTTTACACAAACATTATTCATCTCTAAACTGAAGGAATCCTGATCTTCGTTTTCTACAAAGTCAACCCAAACTACACAACTGTGTAACACTACTTAAGGCCTCTTGGATGTTGTGATTATAACAATGGTTGTTATTCAGTTACTCAGTTGTTATATATTCAGTATCCCAGTTGTCATATATTCAGTATCCCAGTTGTCATATATTCAGTATCCCAGTTGTCATATATTCAGTATCCCAGTTGTCATATATACAATGGATAATTTCCAGAGAGAGAGAGAGAGAGAGAGAGAGAGAGAGAGAGAGAGAGAGAGAGAGAGAGAGAGAGAGAGAGAGAGAGAGAGAGAGAGAGAGAGAGAACTCACCTGCCAGGAGAGAACATCAAATATCAGTAAGGGTGAGAGCATCAGGCTGGGTTCCCTGGTGACGATGGATGAGCGGGAGACGGCGAAGAACTCAGTGAAGTCCACAACCTGGAGTCTGTTGGAGGTGATGCTGCAGGTGCCCAGGGCGATGTCTGCCTCCTGACCCAACACCAGCACCATTATATAACCTGGATCCTCCACGCCTCACATTATACTACATTGTCTTTATACCAAACTGTGTTTACAATATTGATGAGGTGGCGTCGGGAAAAACAGAACTGTGGCTTCAGCTGTAAACATCTACTGTCTACATGTTATGTATATAGTTTTGGAACCAGCGCCGGCCATGCAAAGTTAAGCCCCATCTACCAAACCATATTTTATCTTTGAGATGGCCCCCCTGTGATGGGCCAAACCCACTGTGCATGAATTATAAAGAACCCCTAAGTGGAAAATAATGCTAAACATAACTGAGAATACCCGAAATAAACCAGAGGTAAAAAGTAGACTGAAAGCGTTGTTGAGGACAGGTGCCCCTAGCAATCAAATTTGGTCGTGCTGAAAACTGTATACATTCAGAAATCCGATTATAGGGTGAGATAGCTGAATTTTTCTTTATATTGAAAGTAATGCTCCCTCCAAAAAGTTGGTTTTGTGGTGGAATCGGTTTTCTAAATGCCGGATTTTAGAGGTTTATACAGCCGCTGTCCTGGGTTACGAAAGTCAGAGAGATTCAGACGAGCCCAACCTGACCTCAGCTCCACAACCCGGAAAATAACGGTCTTGCTTGGACCTAGTTAGTATATTCAGTGATGGACTTTCTTTATTCCTACCTCGTTTAACAGCAATGATACAAATCCCGTACCTTTATGTGGTAGCTCGGTACGCTAACCATTCGGCTATGCTGCCCATAATAGGGATATGACTTCGATTACTAGTAGTTGCTGGTAATCGAATACCCTTTTGTGTCTCATCGATGAGCAACTGGGTCTCGAACAGTTCAAATCCCTTCATATCCCAATTATGGACAGCATAGCCGAGCGGCTAGCGTACCCGACGACCTCACTAATGGTACGGGGTTCGTGTCCTTGCTGTTGGAGGGCATTATGTGTCCTATGAGAGAGAGAGAGAGAGAGAGAGAGAGAGAGAGAGAGAGAGAGAGAGAGAGAGAGAGAGAGAGAGAGAGAGAGAGAGAGAGAGAGAGAGAGAGAGGCTTACGTCATTAGCGATGACAGTCACTCTGGTGCCGTTGGCATTGGCAATGCCGCAGGATCTGACACTCTTGTTGACGATGGTGAGGTTGAGGTTGCTGGCCACCATGGTGAGCATAACACCCACGTAACCCGTGCAACGGGTGCTGCGCCTTCCTCCGTCCACACCTCCTCCTCCGTCACGACCACTGTCGCTGCCGCCCTTGTAGTAGTAGTAGCACCGACCGACTTTGTTGGGCACTAACTCTGCACGCGCGCGCCCGCCACCGTCAGTAGTCAGACAGAGCAAAGTGTTAGTGTCTCAGTAAGCCACTGTATCTCTTTCTAGTGACACCGAACGTTAGAGAAAGTGTTGAATGGCTCAGTAAGATATGGCAAGTGTTCCCTGTGTCTCTAGAAGTCATAGAAAGTGTTAGGTGTCTTAAAGAAATTTCAGGAGAGGGGGGACGAAGGTCTCGACTAACACAAGTGCTTTACTGGCTGTCATGATTTTAACTCCCAAATGCTTTCACTTCTAGAAGGTCCCACAGCGGGTGGAGGGGTAGGGCTCCATATCAGGTGAGGCGAGGGTCACGTGGAGGGTGGCAGGACTTACCTGGGGAGGTCGGGTAGCGGCTGATGACCCTCAGAGGAACCTGGAAGAAGTTGGTGAGGAGGGAAGGTGTGAGGGGCCTGGAGACTCGCAGGTGGGCGTGGCGGGATCTTCCTGGACCCGCCCAGCGACCCGCCTCCCTGGTTATCACGCCCACAGGGGTGGCCTCAGACACCAGCACCACCCAGCCTGCAAGAGAACACACCAACCCAGCATATCTTACAGTAGGCGTCAACATTTTAAGAGATTACTCCATTAGAAACAAGTGAAGTGCGTTGTTATCGTGCAGAATCATGCAGGAAGGCGGAGGAACTGGTCATCTTCCAACGGTGGAGAGCCACACCGTCTGACCCGACCAGGATAGGAACATGATCTACCCTGGGGAGGTCTTCCACCCCAGAAGAGGACCTCCACTCCAGGTGAGGACCTCCAGCCCAGGTGAGGACCTCCAGCCCAGATGAGGACCTCTAGCCCAGGGGAGGATCTACACCCCAGGTGAGGACCTCCAGCCCAGGTGAGGACCTCCACCACAGGTGGGGACCTCCACCCCAGGTGAAGATCACCCCAGGTGAGGACCCCCACCCCAGGTGAGGACCTCCACCCCAGGTGAGGATCTCCACTCCAGGTGAGGACCTCTACCCCAGGTGAGGACTTCTACCTAAGGTGAGGTTCTCCAACCTAGGTGAAAATCTCCATCCCAGGTGGGGACCTCCACCCCAGGTAAAGATCTCCAACCCAGGTGAGGACCTCCACCCCAGGTGAGGACCTCTACCCCAGGTGAGGATCTCCACCCCAGGTGAGGACCTCCAACCCAGGTGAGGACCTCCACCCCAGGTGAGGATCTCCACCCCAGGTGAGGACCTCCAGCCCAGGTGAAGACCTCCACCCCAGGTGAGGATCTCCACCCCAGGTGAGGACCTCCAGCCCAGGTGAGGATCTCCACCCTAGGTGAGGATTTCCACCCCAGGTGAGGACCTCCAGCCTAGGTGAAAACCTCCCAGGATGTGAGAGCCTGACCTCTGACCTGACCAGGCCATCATACTCAAGTTACACCGTTCAGATGAACAAGTTAAGACGTATTAAAGTAACTTTAGTTATTCATATGAGAGTTACGATCTATAATGTAGAGGAAGGCCGCCAGCAACTCACCTTGTATCCTGGAGGTCCAGCGGAGCCAGGTGACGCGGTGTGTGAGGCGGTACAACGGGAGGGTGGGTGTGACGGGCCAGGCCGACCCCGTCACCAGAACCAGCCAGTGTATACGCTGTGGACAGGAGGGACGTCACACGTCATGACCACAGCAGGAGGCTCAGACGTCTACTTAGGGATGTCAGGATTACTAGACGGATGACGGGGATGTCAGGGGTGCTGGACGGATGACGGGGATGTCAGGCTTACTGGACGAATGACATGGATGTCAGAGGTGTTGGACGGATGACAGGGATGTCAGGGGTGCTGTATGGATGACGCGGATGTCAGAGGTGTTGGACGGATGACGGGGATGTCAGAAGTGCTGGACGGATGACGGGGATGTCAGGGGAACTGGACGATGACGGGGAAGGACGGGGATGTCAGGGGTACTGAACGGACGACGAGGATGTCAAGGGTACTGGACGAACGACGGGGAAGGACGGGATGTCATGGGAACTGGACGGACGATAACCATTTCTAAGTGGACATGATAACGATAACAAGGACATCATCAGGCACTAGTAACGCAGGGGAGGAGCAGGGGAGGAGTGACGACCTCGTATTGGTAGTACTAGTAGTGCCAGTGTTAGAAATCCCCACCCAACCTTACAGTACCAGTGTGAGGTACCTCCACCCTACAGTACCAGTGTGAGGCACCTCCACCCTACAGTACCAGTGTGAGGTACCTCCACCCTACAGTACCAGTGTGAGGTACCTCCACCCTACAGTACCAGTGTGAGGTACCTCCACCCTACAGTACCAGTGTGAGGTACCTCCACCCTACAGTACCAGTGTGAGGTACCTTCTCCCTACAGTACCAGTGTGAGGTACCTCCACCCTACAGTACCAGTGTGAGGTACCTCCACCCTACTGTACCAGTGTGAGGTACCTCCACCCTACAGTACCAGTGTGAGGTACCTTCTCCATACAGTACCAATGTGAGGTACCTCCACCCTACAGTACCAGTGTGAGGTACCTTCTCCCTACAGTACCAGTGTGAGGTACCTTCTCCCTACAGTACCAGTGTGAGGTACCTTCTCCCTACAGTACCAGTGTGAGGTACCTCCACCCTACAATACCAATGTGATGTACCTCCTCCCTACAGTACCAGTGTGAGGTACCTCCACCCTACGGTACTAGAGTGAGGTACCTCCACCCTACAGTACCAGTGTGAGGTACCTCCATCCTACAGTACCAATGTGAGTTACCTCCTCCCTACAGTACCAGTGTGGGGAACCTCCACCCTACTGTACCAGTGTGAGGAACCTCCACTCTACAGTATCAGTCTGAGGTACCTCCACTCTACAGTACCAGTGTGAGGTGCCTCCTTCCTACAGTGCCAAAGTGAGGTACCTCCACCCTACAGTACCAGTGTGAGGTACCTCGTCCTACAGGACAACTGACCTCAACGTACAGGACAACTGATCTCATTGTACAGGACAACTGACATCGTACAAGACAGATGACTTCATCGTACAGGACAACTGACCTCGTCGTACAATCCACTTCTCTTGGCAGAGTGGATGACGCCGGCGGCCCAGGTCTGGGTGCCCAGCAGAGCCACCGTCCACCTGCGGCGGAGGAAGCAGTGGGCGTGGTTTGGGTGTCGCATGACGGCCTGGCTGAGGGCGGAGAGCGAGGTGAACAGACACACGGTGAGGCTCCACGCACCAGCAGGGGCCTGCGTGGCGGCAGCCGTAGCCCGGGACACAAACCCTGCAACAAGGGTCACCTCCAACTTAACACTGGTCGCCTACACTGAGAAATATGATAGACATTTGTTAAGCCAAGATGGTAATGATTATCATGTTACTCGCTCAAGAGACAACGTACAATGTACTGTAAACAGTTAGATGTGACTATTGTTATTTTGTTTACACCATATCTGAAGGTGTGAGTCTGACTGATCACCAGTGATGACCAACTTTATATTACTGGGACGAGATGAAGAGCACCATAAGATGACCTGAAAGTTCACCTGCATCACAGTGGGTGAGTAGGGCAAAGGAAGGGACTCCCAGGTGAGCTAGGAGCTGGCCAGCGCGAGCACCCAGCTCCTCTGGGATCGTCTCCAACATCTCCAGGGAGACGGGACAATCCTCCAGCTCTGCGTTGTAAGTTCGGTTGATGGTAACTTCGTCGTTGGTCAAGGATGTGATCTTATCACTTAACCAAGACCCCATAAGACTGGTGGCACCTGGAGTGTCTCCAGAGATGCCTGGCCTTCCATTTTCTATGTTATCTCCAGTGGGCGACGCCAATACCCCACGTAGCCCATCAGTGGTGTGGTCCTGCGGATAATACCTGCCCTCCGTCGGTAGCTGACTGGTATGAACCTGGCATGGCAGGAACCCTGAAGAAGGTAATGGTATGAAACTCATGTTTACTTGTCTGAAATATATCAGGATCTCTCTCTCTCTCTCTCTCTCTCTCTCTCTCTCTCTCTCTCTCTCTCTCTCTCTATATATATATATATATATATATATACTTTGTCGTTGTCTCCAATGTTAGCGAGGTAGCGCAAGGAAACAAACGAAAGAATGGGCCAACCCACCCACATACACATGTATATACATACACGTCCACACATGCAAATATACACACCTATACATTTCAACGTATACATATATATGTTGGAAAGGATCACAATTTTGCGCGTGATCAAGATATTCCTATGAGTCCACGGGGAAAATGATACACGAAAAGTTCCCAAGTGCACTTTCGTGTAATAATCACATCATCAGGGGAGACACAAGAGAGAAATATAACAGTCAGTTGATATACATCGAAGAGACGAAGCTAGGACGCCATTTGGTAAACATGTGATGTTTACCAAATGGCGTCCTAGCTTCGTCTCTTCGATGTATATCAACTGACTGTTATATTTCTCTCTTGTGTCTCCGCTGATGATGTGATTATTACACGAAAGTGCACTTGGGAACTTTTCGTGTTTCATTTTCCCCGTGGACTCATAGGAATACATATATATATATATATATATATATATATATATATATATATATATATATATATATATATATATATATATATATATATATATATATATACATACACGGACATATTCATATATACACATGTACATAATTCATACTTGCTGCCTTTATTCATTCCCGTCGCCAACCCGCCACACATGAAATGACAACCCCCTCCCATTGCCATGTATAATGCACCGAAACCACAGCTACCTTTCCACATCCAGGCCCCACAAAACTTTTCATGTTTTACCTAAGACGCTTCACATTCCCTGGTTCAATCCACTGACAGCACGTCGAACCCGGTATACTACATCGTTCCAATTCACTCTATTCCTTGCGCGCCTTTCACCCTCCTGCATGTTCAGGCTCCGATCGCTCAAAATCTTTTTCACTCCATCCTTCCACCTCAAATTTGGTCTTCCACTTCTTGTTCCCTCCACCTCTGATACATATATCCTCTTTGTCAATCTTTCCTCACTCATTCTCTCCATGTGACCAACCCATTTCAATACATCCCCTTCTGTTCTCTCAACCACACTCATTTTATTACCACACATCTCTCTTAACCTTTCATTACTTACTCGATGAAACCACTTCACACCACATATTGTCCTCAAACATCTCATTTCCAACACATCCACCCTCCTCCGCTCAACCCTACCTATAGCCCAGGCCTCGCAAGCATATAACGTTGTTGGAACCACTATTCCTTCAAACATACCCATTTTTGCTCTCCGAGATAATGTTCTCTTCCACACATTTTTCAACGCCTCCAGAACCTTCGGCCCCTCCCCCACCCTGTGACTCACTTCCGCTTCCATGGTTCCATTCTCTGCCAAATCCACTCCCAGATATCTAAAACACTTCACTTCCTCCAGTTTTTCTCCATTTAAACTTACCTCCCAGTTGACTTGTTCCTCAACCCTACTGTACCTAATAACCTTGATCTTATTAACATTTACTCTCAGCTTTCTTCTTTCACACACTTTACCAAACTCAGTCACCAACTTCTGCAGTTTCTCACCCGAATCAGCCACAAGCGCTGTATCATCAGCGAACAACTGACTCACATCCCAAGCCCTCTCATCTACAACAGACTGCATACTTGCCCCTCTCTCCAAAACTCTTGTATTCACCTCCCTAACAACCCCATCCATAAACAAATTAAACAACCATGGAGACATCACGTACCCCTGCCGCAAACCTACATTCACTGAGAACCAATCACTTTCCTCTCCTAGTCGTATACATGCCTTACATCCTCGATAAAAACTTTTCACTGCTTCTAACAACTTGCCTCCCGCACCATATACTCTTAATACATTCCTCAGAGTATCTCTATCAACTCTATCATATGCCTTCTCCAGATCCATAAATGCTACATAAAAATCCATTTGTTTTTTCTAGGTATTTCTCACATACAGTTCTGCCCATACCAATCTAGAGTTTACTCTCTCTCTCTCTCTCTCTCTCTCTCTCTCTCTCTCTCTCTCTCTCTCTCTCTCTCTCTCTCTCTCTCTATATATATATATATATATATATATATGATTAACGTCTTCTGCGATAGCAGGGTAGCGGCAGGAACAAACGAAGAAACGCTAGATCCGCTTACATCCATTCTCGAGATGCCATGTGTAATGCACCAAAACCACATTTCCCTTTCCACACGAGGATCCTAAAGACCATTCCATAGTTTATCCAGGATGTTCCGCATACCCTGCTTCAGTCCCATGACAGCACGTCGACCCCAGTATACCAGATTGTTCCAAATCACTCCATCCCGTGCTCGCCTTTTACCTTCCTGCTTGTTCAAGGCCCGATTACTCAAAATCTTTTTCACTCCATCCTTCCATCTGAATTTGGTCTTCCTATTCTCCTTGTTCCCTCCACCACTAACACATCTACCCTCTCCTCACTCATTCTTTCCATATGTCCAGACTTTTCCAGCCCACCATTTTCAGCTCTCTCAACCACACTCTTTTTATTACCAAATCTCTCTTACTTTTTCATTAGTCACTGCACCAAACCACTTACACCACATATTGTCCTTAAACAATTGCATTTCTAGCGCGTCCACCTTCCTCCGCACAACCCTATATATATATATATATATATATATATATATATATATATATATATAGTCCATGTCTCGCAACCATAACCATATGATATTTTTGAAAATACTGTTCCTTCAAACATACCCATTTTTGCGCTCCTAGATGACGATTTTTCTTTCCACACATTCCTCAGCGCTCTCAGAACCTTTGCTCCCTCCCACCAATAACACTTCCGTTTCCATGGCTCCATTCGCTGCCACGCTCACTCCCAGATATCTAAGACACATCACTTTCACCATGTTTTCTGCATTCAAACTCACACCTCAACTAACTTGTTCCTCAATTCTGCTAAACCTAATATCCTTGCTTTTAATCACGTTTTCTCTAACCTTCTTCCTTTCACACATCCCTCCAAATTCAGTCGCGAACTTCTGCAGTTCCACACTCTAATCTGCCACCAACAGCAAACAACTGACTCATATCTCAGGCCCTCTCATCCCCTACAGACTACATACTCGCCCCTCTTTCCAAGACTTGCATTCATCTCCCTAACCACCTCACCCATAACGTGAACAACCATGGGGACATCACATACCCGTACTGCAGATCAGCTTTCACTTGGAACCATTCACTCTCCTCCTACTCGTACACATGCTTTACACCTTGATAAAAACTTCTCATTGCATCCAGCAGATTTTCTCCCACGCCATATATTCTGAAGACCTTCAGCAAGGCATCTCTATCAACCCTATCACATGCTTTCGTCCAGATGCATAAATGCTACGTAGAAATCGATATGTTTCTCTAAGTATATTTGTCACACACGTTCTTCAGATCCACACATGTTCTGCTATTTCTGAGACCACACTGTTCCTCCCCAGTCTGATGCCCTGTGCAGGGCCCTCACTCGTTCAATACAACTTACCAGGTACACTCAATCCACTCATACCTCCGGTTTGAACACTCCTTTATCCCTCTCGTTTTTATGCAGTGGTGCTATACGTGCATTCTGTCAATCCTCAGGCACCTCACCATGGTCCTGCATACATGGAAATCATAAATAACCAGTCATAAACGCAGTAACACCTTTGTTAACAAATTCGACGGCACTACCATCCACTCCAGCAGCCTTGCTATATTTCGTCCCTCACAAAGCTTTCACTATCTTGCCTCTCTTCACTAAATCACTCTCAATGACTTTCATATCACATGCCACCTCAACCGAACACCTTACATTCCCTACAGTACTGGTAACCGATATAATATGTGCTGTAGCTGACTATACATTGCTAGTAACATACAATAAGGTGAAGTATCAGACTATACAGTGCCATTAGGATACAGTAGGGGACGGTACCTGACTATACCCTAGGGGAGTAATACCTGACTATGCAATTATATACGAACTTTGAGATGTCATGCACGTACATATCATGTATTCATAACGTAATGGTTCACCACAATACCATGCTGCCAGTGAAGCGTTGCAAACATGAGACGGTCTCCATCTAGTTATGGAATATGAATACTGATAAATGTCACCTTGAAAGGACTAAAACAGTCATAATGTTAATGGAAACGATAAGCCCCATCACAGTCGATATCACAGTGGGTAAACAGTGTATGTTGTAGTAGCATGAATACTATCAGTAATAATGTGAGTACTTTTAGCCAGTATCAATTTATGTAGAATTAGTGATGTCATTAATATTAATACCTTTTTACATGATCCCCTCACCTCGCCCTTACAGTATCACAGTATTTTGTTAAATGCTCTTTCAAACACTCGGAAAATAGTAGAGTAAACGCTTAATGATCTGTATTTTGAATTACATTTCCCCAGTACAAATAGTTTCACTAATACTTTGTCCAGTCACCCTGGGCCTCTGCCTGCAGCAGTCGGGCCGGAACAGAATGCACCAGTTTTGTGCAAACGTCAGGACGACTTTGTCTGTTCTCCCACACTTCCCTTCCTCCCTCCCTCCTTCGCCTTCCTCTCCACAGCCTTCCTGGTCTTCTCTGACACACTCCACGACCGAATCATACTTCGATGTGGGTAGAGTCTCAACCTCTTCGCAAGTCAGCCAATAACCTGAAACTTTGGGTGACGACTGAACCACTGAGTCCCCAGGTCCACATCCATCCATGCAGTGATACAGTCCCCTTACCACTTCTTGCCCTCTCTTGAATATTCATGGGTTCATACTGAGTATCTAAAGGTCTCCAGCAGTGTCTCCCAGTAGCTAACACAGATAAAAAAAAAAGGTCTTTTCCTCCGCAAAAAATCACTTTCTGCCAAAACTTTAAACACAACGGATGAGCTGCTCAGCAAATCACAGTCGTCCCGTCTTGGGGACCTGTGTTAACTCTTCCTCCACAGCTGGAACACAGCACGTCAGCCTTGCCCCACGTATCCCACGTCTTGTGGTACCTGGATGACACCGAAGTCTAAAATCCCTGATCCAGGTCGTTTTGGGGGCTTGCCTGACAGCATGGAGGAGCCTTGCGTCGTCAGCAGGTGATGTAACACGAAGGCGACCGGATCTTGGTTTCGGGTCTCGACATGTCCTTCACCCTCAAGCTGCTGTATCCATCGCCTCACAGTAATTGCCTTACTGATCCAGTGATGCGACTGATTTCCCCAATCGATGTTCCAGCTTGATAGTGGCCTGCTATCAGAGCTCTCTTGGTTATCGATTGGCTCAAGTGTTAAGTGAACGAGGCCCACGTCCTCCAACCGGATTACCCATACCTGTTGAGGAATAAGTTACAACACACACACACACACACACACACACACACACACACACACACACATACACACACACTATGATCACACAGCACAGGTTCTCCCAGGACACATCTGACAGCTTTCACAAGGTTTATGTTTCGGTAATTCTAAGTAAACAACGTTACATCAACATATGTCCAGTTCCCAGTAGTTACGGAGATGCCTAACCCTCCTAAAGTGTGGCAATGACTTCCCGGGGCGTCCTGTATATACTGGTCATTTCCCGTGGCATCCTATACTGTATATACAGGTCATCTCCCAGGGCTTCCTGTATATTGTTACGAACCTGTGTGTGCGTCTGCCCACATGTTTGTGTATATATAACGTGTGTGTGCCTTTGTGTAGGGCGTTGTTGCTCTCGGCTCAGACCTCACTTCCCTGACCGAGTTATTTGTCTTAATAATTTCATTTTCAAGCCAGATGGCGACCTGTCCTTGAGCACCCGGACCCTTATCAGAGGCGTGACATTAAGTTGTCAGTCAGCTACGGGGTATGTCACCAGCTTACGGGACATGTCATCGCTGCAGTCGTAAACAAGAGGACCAAGGGAAGGTGAACTACGTAGAATGTGCTACGGACATTAGGATACTCCAACCAATCACAAGTGCTCTTAGTCCCATAGCCAATCGAGGGTAGCGTTGTATCAGCAGGGCGGACGCTCGTCTTTACGTGTAATAGATACCCCTGACACCCGCTGAGATGCGATTTCTCTCTCTCTAGCCCAGCGAGGTAAATGGTGTCCCCCCTGCTGTTAGCCCATTACCCGAGTGCAGTGCGACACAGACGCTACATTGTTTTGTCTGTCATAATTGAGTACCATAGAGATGAACTTGTCATAGAAGGGTCTAACTAAGTGTAATGTTATTTGTCATAAAGGAAGGAGATCTGGTTTGAAATCTTACCTGGAATGTAAACTCATGTTCAATGTTAGATTCATGTTCAATGTTAAACTCACGTTCAGTATTAACGTAAATGAGTTGTGCCTTTCGTGTGTTTATCTTTGTACACTTCAATTCCTTTCATTGTAAGTAGTTGTAATGCTGGTCTTTGATTCAGTCCCATAACGTTCAGATAGTGTTATCCTGTGTTGTGAAACATAACAAATCTAACGTCCTTGCAAGACAAGGATCAGTATAGTAATTGTAACATATATATGTTACTGGCGACCTTGCCCGAATAAGAACTGAGTTCGTAACAATATACAGGTCATTTTCCGGGACATCCTGTATATACTGATCATTCCCGGGACATCCTGTATATACAGGTCATTTTCCGGGACATCCTGTATATACTGATCATTTCCCGGGACATCCTGTATATACTGATTATTTCCCGGGACATCCTGTATATACTGGTCATTTCCCGGGGCGTCCTGTACATACAGGTCATTTCCCGGGACATCCTGTACGTACAGGTCATTTCGGCAAAACATACAAAAACATGTGAATAACATTTTGATAAGGGTGACCTGTGCCATGCCCTTCATATTTGTAGATATTCTACTGTAAAGTGAACAAAATATAGTAAATATTACCGTCCTATGGCAATGTGCTGTGATGAGTGAGAGTGTCGTGGTGGTGGAATGTGAGACTGACCATCGTGTTGCCTCGTTACCAAACAACTACAACTAGTCTGCGTCCGATCACCCACCCTTACCTCAACCCTGGCTTCGGCCAATACCCGGCCAGGGGGAGGGTGATCAAACTTTGGGTTGTGGCTGTACCTGACCATACACCACAAGTGACAGATGCAATAGGGGGCTGTACCTGACTATACACCACAAGTGACATACAATAGGGGCGTACCTGACTATACACCACAAGTGACAGATACAACAGGGGGCGGTACCAGACTATACACCACAAGTGACAGATACAGTAGGGGTCGGTACCTGACTATACACCACAAGTGACAGATACAATACGGGGCTGTACCTGACTATACACCACAAGTGACATACAATAGGGGCGTACCTGACTATACACCACAAGTGACAGATGCAATAGGGAGCGGTACCTGACTATACACCACAAGTGACATACAATAGGGAGCGGTACCTGACTATACACCACAAGTGACAGATGCAATAGGGGTCGGTACCTGACTATACACCACAAGTGACATACAGCAGGGGGCGGTACCTGACTATACACCACAAGTGACAGATGCAATAGGGGTCGGTACCTGACTATACACCACAAGTGACAGATACAGCAGGGGGCGGTACCTGACTATACACCACAAGTGACAGATGCAATAGGGGTCGGTACCTGACTATACACCACAAGTGACAGATACAATAGGGGTCGGTACCTGACTATACACCACAAGTGACAGATGCAATAGGGAGCGGTACCTGACTATACACCACAAGTGACAGATGCAATAGGGAGCGGTACCTGACTATACACCACAAGTGACAGATGCAATAGGGGTCGGTACCTGACTATACACCACAAGTGACAGATACAATAGGGGGCGGTACCTGACTATACACCACAAGTGACAGATACAGTAGGGGGCGTACCTGACTATACACCACAATTGACAGATACAGTAGGGGGCGGTACCTGACTATACACCACAAGTGACAGATACAGTAGGGGGCGTACCTGACTATACAGCACAAGTGACAGATACAATAGGGGGCTGTACCTGACTATACAGCACTACTACCATATATTCGGTGGCGACATCTGTCTATGCAGTACAAATGACATGCAATAGGGGGCGTTACCTGTCTATACAGTGCTAGTAACTTACAACAAGGGGCGTTACCTGTCTATACAGTGCTAGTAACTTGCAACAGGGGGCGTTACCTGTCTATACACTGTTAATAACATACAATAGGTGGTGGTACCTAACTATACAATGACAGTAACGTACAATAGGAGTGGCACCTGATTACATAGTGTTAGTAACGTAAAATAGGGGGCGGTACCTAGCAGGGTGAAGATCAAGGCTGTAGACGGTAACATCCTGGTGTTGGGTCAGGTCCTGGAACTCTCCTACTTCTATCTTGACTCCTACAGGAGACACCTCCTGTGGCCTGATACCTGTGGGAGAACTTCCTTTAAATCCGCGTCAGGAGATGTGTGTGTGTGTGTGTGTGTGTGTGTGTGTGTGTGTATAGTCACTGACTGCAATACATCCTCACCAGTAGACTGTGTGATCCCCAATCACCCGAGTAAATCCTTACCACCAGTGGACTGGGTCGCTGGCTTTCCCTTATAACTAAAATGTTCAAACTTGCCAGCAACACTTATGTCCTGTACCTATAGGAGTGGCCTCACTCACCCTGGACGAGCCACTGGGTTCTGTTCTGCTCTTCCAGGAGGGTCTTCATCCCACCCTCTCACACCCTGGACGAACCATTTGGTCTCTGCAAATCGACCAGGTTCCAAATGTCTCCCTGAATGGTCTTCAGCTCTGCCTTTCCCTGCCTGCACGACTCCCAGTTTCTAGGACCTCATGGCCGACTCCACGCCTCCACTCACACCACTGCCGACTTCTCGGCTTCCCTCACACCTCTGGCCGACTCCACGCCTCCCCTCACACCTCTGGCCGACTCCACGCCTCCTCTCACACCTCTGGCCGACTCCTCGGCTCCCCTCACACCTCTGCCGACTCCACGCCTCCTCTCACACCTCTGGCCGACTCCACGCCTCCCCGCCTCCCCTAACTCACACGAACGACTTCCCCGCTTCTGTTACCTTAATGAGTGACCCCCTTCCCGCTCTGCAACTCTTCGCCAATCTCTATTTTCCTTAATGATCTCCCGCTTCACCTGGCTCCCCCAGGAGGACCTCGGCCTCAACCAGCTCCTCCCCCTCACCTCTCCAGAGGAGCTCCGAGCTTCCTGACCTCCCAGGGCGGCCTCCCGGCACAGACTGGACCAGAGGGACGGTGGCTGGCTGAGAGATCTCCCGATTCTCCAACATGACCTTCTCTCGTCACAGACGAATTTCTGGTAAAAGTATCTCGAATCTTCTGAAAAGAACGTGAGTTCTTTCCTTCAGCAGGTGTCGTCCCTTCATCTCTAGAGTAAGGCCATACGTAATACTGTTGTTGGCTCGTCACAACAGGGTCAAGAAGACCTTGGGCTAAAATCCATCAGTCAGTTCTACGCATGAAAAGGGTATTTACGACAGAAAGACAGATATCAGACACTGTATCGTGTCTCTATTTCCTCTCATAAGAGAGAGCATTCTGGTACACTGGGATGTATATGAGAGGAATAGAGACAAGAGACAGTGTGTGAGATCTGTCCCTGACTCTCCTTACACACAAGAACATAATTTCAGAGTTAGTCTGATATGTGGTTGATGAAATGCAACCCGAGTAAATGGAAGGTAGTGAGACTGGGGCATCGTGAAACAGGGCATCATTATGATTATTATCTATTAAGGAAATAAGTTGCAGGATTATGTGTGTGTGTGTGTGTGTGTGTGTGTGTGTGTGTGTGTGTGTGTGTGTGTGTGTGTGTGTGAGAAGCACTTGGGAGTTGAATCGTCCCTAACCTGGCGCCAGAATCCCAATATTTTAAGAAAAGAACAGAAGACAAAGTGTCCGATGGCAAGTTTTAGAATAACCAAGTTTATAGTTAAGGAAATATTTAGAAAGATATTTATATACTGAATAAGGTGAAAACTATAGTATGCTCCTCATGTTTGGTCACTCCTACTAAAGCACTCCTACTAAAGTAAAGATAGAGCAACCAGAGAACATAATATGAAACTAAGAAAGAAACTTGTTAAGCATTGTGTAAAGAAGTACTTATATTGTATAAGAGTGTTTGAGGAATGGAATGACTGAGGACATGGTTAATGCAGACACCATACAGAAGTTCTAGAGGCTGTAGAAGTGTAGAACTGTACTTTACCTAAAGCTAACTACACACACACACACACACACACACACACACACACACACACACACACACACACACACACATGCTTCGTAGAAGTACGCATGTTGAAGACTGTACCAATGACGACAGTTGACATCAGCTCTCGCGACTATACAACACTCCACACTTGTATTGCTAGACCCCATCCCTTCCCAGGCTGCTCTGCCCCACCGACCTCACAATGTCAACCTGAACGAGAAACTCAGCTGGAAGGAGCACGTCAGTTTCCATCACCAATCATCATATTTCCTTCTTGTTTCATCTGCACCTCAGACGTCCCACCTCAGACGTCCCACCTCAGACGTCCCACCTCAGACGTCCCACCTCAGACGTCCCACCTCAGACGTCCCACCTCAGACGTCTCACCTCAGACGTCCCACCTCAGACGTCCCACCTCAGACGTCCCACCTCAGACGTCCCACCTCAGACGTCTCACCTCAGACGTCCCACCTCAGACGTCCCACCTCAGACGTCTCACCTCAGACGTCCCACCTCAGACGTCCCACCTCAGACGTCTCACCTCAGACGTCCCACCTCAGACGTCTCACCTCAGACGTCCCACCTCAGACGTCTCACCTCAGACGTCCCACCTCAGACGTCCCACCTCAGACGTCTCACCTCAGACGTCTCACCTCAGACGTCCCACCTCAGACGTCCCACCTCAGACGTCTCACCTCAGACGTCCCACCTCAGACGTCCCACCTCAGACGTCCCACCTCAGACGTCTCACCTCAGACGTCCCACCTCAGACGTCTCACCTCAGACGTCTCACCTCAGACGTCCCACCTCAGACGTCCCACCTCAGACCTCCCACCTCAGACGTCTCACCTCAGACGTCCCACCTCAGACGTCTCACCTCAGACCTCCCACCTCCTCCTAGAGTAACTCCATGACCTAACCGACTCACGAGATGGGAAGGTCGGCTTCTTTACAGTGGAAACTGGTTGAGACAGAGGATCAACATCCCTCTTAACCTTTCCCTGCCCTTCTCCTTGTTGGTAACCTTAAACCATAAGGTCTTTGAGACCCATAAAGATGAGACCCATATCCTCTCTCGTTGTCTACCATTCTCTGATCCATGGCGGGACTTTTCTGTTCTTTGAAGACGTATAGATTTCCCCCCAAAGACTGATAGATTAATGGACTAGTCCTGGTTTCTATCAACGTAAAGAATGATAACAAGTATAAGGTGGACCAGAGAGGGAACGATGGATGAATCGCGCTCTATCTGGTGAGGGACAAAAATGCACGTTAAGGAAAAATGATCTACAGACTTTTTCTATTTGAAAAAGATGCCTCATATGGGCCTCACCGACCTTCTGTTTTCAGTCTAAATCAATACCCACTGTGTCCTCCACTATCTATAGGTGTATGTGTGTGTGTGTGTGTGTGTGTGTGTGTGTGTGTGTGTGTGTGTGTGTGTACATACATATACATACACAGACATATACATATATACATATGTACATATTCATACTTGCTGCCTTCATCCATTCCAATCGCCACCCCGCCACACATGAAATGGCACCCCCTCCCCACGCGCACGGGCGTGGTACCGCTGGGAAGAGACAACAAAGGCCACATTCGTTCACACTCAGTCTCTAGCTGGCATATGTAATGCACCGAAACCACAGCCCCCTTTCCACATCCAGGCCCCACAAAACTTCATATGGTTTACCGCAGACGCTTCACATGCCCAGATTCAATCTATTGACAGCACGTCAATACCACATAGTTCCAATTCACTCTATTCCTTGCACGACTTTCACCCTTCTGTATGTTCAGGCCCCGATCCCTCAAAATCTTTTTCACTCCATCCGTTCACCTCCAATTTGGTCTCCCACTTTTCCTCGTTCCCTCCACCTCTGACACATATATCCTCTTTGTCAATCTTTCTTCACTCATTCTCTCCATGTGATCAAACCACTTCCTTACACGCTCTTCCGCTCTCTCAACCACACTCTTTTTATTACCACACATCTCTCTTACCCTTACATTACTTACTCGATCAAACCACCTCACACCAAATATTGTCCTTAACATCTCATTTCCAACATATCTACCCTCCTCCACTCAACCCTATCTATAGCCCACGCCTCTCACCCATAAAACATTATTGGAACCACTATTCCTTCAAACATACTCATTTTTGCTCTCCGACATAACGTTCTCGCCTTCCACACATTCTTCAACGCTCCCAGAACCTTCCCTCCCTCCCTCACTCTGTGACTCACTTCCGCTTCCATGGTTTTATCCGCTGCTAAATCCACTCCCAGATATCTAAAACACTTCATTTCCTCCAGCTTTTCACCATTCAAACTTACCTCCTAGTTGACTTGTCCCTCAACCTTACTGAAACAAATATCCTTGCTCTTATTAACATTCAGCTTTCTTCTTTCATACGCTTTACCAAACTCAATCACCAGCTTCTGCAGTTTCTCATCCGAATCATCCACCAGCGCTGTATCATCAGTGAACAACAATTGACCTACTTCCTAAGCCCTCTCATCCACAACAGACCGCATACTTGCCCCTCTCTTCAAAGCTCTTGCATTCACCACCATAACAACACCATCTATGAACAAATTAAACAACCATGGAGACATCACGCACAGTTGCCGCAAACCGACGTTCACTGAGAACCAATCACTTTCCTCTCTTCCCACTTTTTCACTGCTTCTAACAACTTACCTCCCACACCATATACTCATAATACCTGATCCACACATTCTCTGCCACTTCTAAAACCACACTGCTCTTCCCTAATCTGATGCTGTGTACATGCTTTCACCCTCTCAATCAATATCCTTCCATATGATTTCTCAGGCATACTCAACAAACTTTTACCTCTGTAATTCTAGCACCCACCTTTATCCCCTTTGCCTGTGTACAATGGTACTATGCACGCAATCCGCCAAAACTCAGGTACTTCACCATGAATCATACATACACTGAATACCTTTACTAACCAGTCAACAACACAGTCACCCCCCCCCTTTTTTTTTTAATAAATTCCACTACAATACCATCTAAACCGGTCGCCTTGCCGGCTTTCATTTTCCGCAAAGCTTTCACTACCTCTTCTCTATTTACCAAACCATTCTCCCTGACCCTCACACTTTGCACACCACCTCGACCAAAACACCCTATATCTGCCACTCTATCATCAAATACATTCAACAAACCTTCAAAATACTCACTCCATCTCTTTCTCACTTCACCACTACTTGCTATTACCTCCCCATTAACCCCCTCACCGATGTTCTCATTTGTTCTCTTGTCTTACGCAGTTTATTTACCTCCTTCCAAAATATCTTTATATTCTCCAAAAAATGTAACGATTCTCTCTCACACCAACTTTCATTAGCCCTTTTTACATTACTTGCACCTTTCTTTTGACCTCCTGTTTCTATCTTTTATAAATTTGCCAGTCATTTAACTATTTCCCTGCAAAAATCGTCCAAACGCCTCTTCCTTCTCTTTCACTAACAATCTTACTTCTTCATCCCACCACTCACTACCTTTTCTAATCCGTCCACCTCTCACCTTTCTCATGCCACAAGCATCTTTTGTGCAAACCATCACTGCTTCCCTAAATACATCCCATTCCTCCCCCACTCCTCTTACGTCACTTGCTCTCACCTTTTTCCATTCTGCACTTAATCTCTCCTGGTACTTCCTCACACAAGTCTCCTTCCCAATCTCACTTACTCTCACCACTCTCTTCACCCCAACATTCTCTCTTCTTTTCTGAAAACCTCTACAAATCTTCACTTTCGCCTCCACAAGATAATGATCAGACATCCCTCCAGTTGCCCCTCTCAGCACATTAACATACAAAAGTCTCTCTTTCACGCGACTATCAGTTAACACGCAATCCAATAATGCTCTCTGGCCATCTATACCTGCCACTCTATCATCTAACACATTCAACAAACCTTCAAAATACTCACTCCATCTCCTTCTCACATCGTCACTACTTGTTATTACCTCCCCATTAGCCCCGTTCACTGATGTTCCTATCTGTTCTCTTGTCTTACGCACTTTATTTACCTCCTTCCAAAACATCTTTTTATTCTCCCTAAAATTTAATGATACTCTCTCACCCCAACTCTCATTTGCCCTCTTTTTCATCTCTTGCACGTTTCTCTTGACCTCCTGCCTCTTTCTTTTATATATCTCCCAGTCATTTGCACTATTTCCTTGCAAAAATCGTCCAAATGCCTCTCTCTTCTCTTTCACTAACAATCTTATTACTTCATTCCACCACTCACTACCCTTTCCAATCTGCCCACCTCCCACGCTTCTCATGCCACAAGCATCTTTTGTGCAAGCCATCACTGCTTCCCAAAATACATTCCATTCCTCCCCAACTCCCCGTACGTCCTTTGCTCTTACCTTTCTCTATTCTGCACTCAGTCTCTCCTGGTACTTCCTCACACAAGTCTCCTTCCCAAGCTCACTTACTCTCACCACTCTCTTCACCCCAACATTCTCTCTGCTTTTCTGAAAACCTCTACAAGTCTTCACCTTCCCTTTCACAAGGTAATGATCAGACATCACTCCAGTAACATTTCTCAGCACATTAACATCCAAAATTCTCTCTTTCGCGCCACTATCAATTAGCTCGTAATCCAATAACGCTCTCTGGCCATTTCTCCTAATTACATACGTATACTTATGTATATCTCTCTTTTTAAACCAGGTATTCCCAATCACCAGTCCTTTTTCAGCACACAAATCTACAAGCTCTTCACCATTTCCATTTACAACACTGAACACTCCATGTACACCAATTATTCCCTCAACTGCCACATTACTCACCTTTGCATTTAAGTCACTCATCACTATGACTCGGTCTCGTGCATCAAAAGTATTAACACACTCACTCAGCAGCTCCCAAAACACTTGCCTCTCATGATCTTTCTTCTTATACCCAGGTGCATATGCACCAATAATCACCCTCTTTTGAGTGATCGGGGCCTGAACATGCAGGGGGTGAAAGGCGTGCAAGGAATAGAGTTAATTGGAACGATGTGGTATACTGGGGTCGACGTGCTGCCAATGGATTGAACCAAGGCATGTGAAGCGTATGGGATAAGCAATAGAAAGTTCTGTGGGGCCTGGATGTGGAAAGGGAGCTGTGGTTTCGGTGAATTATACATGAAAGCTAGAGACTGAGTGTGAACGAATGTGGCCTTTGTTGTCTTTTCCTAGCGCTACCTCGCACACATGCGGGGGGAGGGGGTTGTTATTTCATGTGTGGCGGGGTGGCGATGGGAATGAATAAAAGCAGGCAGTATGAATTATGTACAATTTATATATGTATATGTCTGTGTGTGTATATATGTATACGTTGAGATGTATAGGTATCTATATTTGCGTGTGTGGACGTGTATGTATATACATTTGTATGTGGATGGGTTGGGCCATTCTTTCGTGTGTTTCCCTGCGCTACCTTGTTAACGCGGAAGACAGTGACAAAGGAAAATAAATATATAGATAAATAAATAGATAAATGAATATATATATATATATATATATATATATATATATATATATATATATATATATATATATATATATATATATATATATATATATATATATATATATATTCCCCTCTTGTTTTTTTTTTAATTTTCCAAAAGAAGGAATAGAGAAGGGGGCCCGGTGAGGATATTCCCTCAAAGGCCCAGTCCTCTGTTCTTAACGCTACGTCGCTAACACGGGAAATGGCAAATAGTTTGAAATATATATATTTTTTTTTTTTTTTTTTTTTTTGCTTTGTCGCTGTCTCCCGCGTTTGCGAGGTAGCGCAAGGAAACAGACGAAAGAAATGGCCCAACCCACCCCCATACACATGTATATACATACGTCCACACACGCAAATATACATACCTACACAGCTTTCCATGGTTTACCCCAGACGCTTCACATGCCCTGATTCAATCCACTGACAGCACGTCAACCCCGGTATACCACATCGATCCAATTCACTCTATTCCTTGCCCTCCTTTCACCCTCCTGCATGTTCAGGCCCCGATCACACAAAATCTTTTTCACTCCATCTTTCCACCTCCAATTTGGTCTCCCTCTTCTCCTCGTTCCCTCCACCTCCGACACATATATCCTCTTGGTCAATCTTTCCTCACTCATTCTCTCCATGTGCCCAAACCATTTCAAAACACCCTCTTCTGCTCTCTCAACCACGCTCTTTTTATTTCCACACATCTCTCTTACCCTTACGTTACTTACTCGATCAAACCACCTCACACCACACATTGTCCTCAAACATCTCATTTCCAGCACATCCATCCTCCTGCGCACAACTCTATCCATAGCCCACGCCTCGCAACCATACAACATTGTTGGAACCACTATTCCTTCAAACATACCCATTTTTGCTTTCCGAGATAATGTTCTCGACTTCCACACATTCTTCAAGGCTCCCAGAATTTTCGCCCCCTCCCCCACCCTATGATCCACTTCCGCTTCCATGGTTCCATCCGCTGCCGGATCCACTCCCAGATATCTAAAACACTTTACTTCCTCCAGTTTTTCTCCATTCAAACTCACCTCCCAATTGACTTGACCCTCAACCCTACTGTACCTAATAACCTTGCTCTTATTCACATTTACTCTTAACTTTCTTCTTTCACACACTTTACCAAACTCAGTCACCAGCTTCTGCAGTTTCTCACATGAATCAGCCACCAGCGCTGTATCATCAGCGAACAACAACTGACTCACTTCCCAAGCTCTCTCATCCCCAACAGACTTCATACTTGCCCCTCTTTCCAAAACTCTTGCATTCACCTCCCTAACAACCCCATCCATAAACAAATTAAACAACCATGGAGACATCACACACCCCTGCCGCAAACCTACATTCACTGAGAACCAATCACTTTCCTCTCTTCCTACACGTACACATGCCCTACATCCTCGATAAAAACTTTTCACTGCTTCTAACAACTTGCCTCCCACACCATATATTCTTAATACCTTCCACAGAGCATCTCTATCAACTCTATCATATGCCTTCTCCAGATCCATAAATGCTACATACAAATCCATTTGCTTTTCTAAGTATTTCTCACATACATTCTTCAAAGTAAACACCTGATCCACACATCCTCTACCACTTCTGAAACCACACTGTTCTTCCCCAATCTGATGCTCTGTACATGCCTTCACCCTCTCAATCAATACCCTCCCATATAATTTACCAGGAATACTCAACAAACTTATACCTCTGTAATTTGAGCACTCACTCTTATCCCCTTTGCCTTTGTACAATGGCACTATGCACGCATTCCGCCAATCCTCAGGCACCTCACCATGAGTCATACATACATTAAATAACCTTACCAACCAGTCAACAATACAGTCACCCCCTTTTTAAATAAATTCCACTGCAATACCATCCAAACCTGCTGCCTTGCCGGCTTTCATCTTCCGCAAAGCTTTTACTACCTCTTCTCTGTTTACCAAATCATTTTCCCTAACCCTCTCACTTTGCACACCACCTCTACCAAAACACCCTATATCTGCCACTCTGTCATCAAACACATTCAACAAACCTTCAAAATACTCACTCCATCTCCTTCTCACATCACCACTACATGTTATCACCTCCCCACTTGCGCCCTTCGCTGAAGTTCCCATTTGCTCCCTTGTCTTACGCACTTTATTTACCTCCTTCCAGAACATCTTTTTATTCTCCCTAAAATTTAATGATACTCTCTCACCCCCTATATATATATATATATATATATATATATATATATATATATATATATATATATATATATATATATATATATATATATATATATATAGATAGATAGGTTGAAAGGTTAGGGGTGAGTTTATGTGTGTGTGTGTGTGTGTGTGTGTGTGTGTGTGTGTGTGTGTGTGTGTGTTCTCTGAAAAACAGCAAAACGTAATGAGAAAACAAGAGAACAGGAGATAACCATTATTGTTATAGCTGCCTCACCCTATAAGATACTTTGCTATGATGGACATGCAGTACCTAGGAAGTAATCATGTGCAACATCACCCGGGTCGTTATGGTAAGATAGGTGGACAGATGTAGAGAAAGCAGCTGTGGTACGTTGGGTCCGTGGGTTGTAGATCAACGGTGGGAGGTTTGTGCCACCCCTTCTTCCACCCTCCCTCTCTCCACTCCCCCTTCTTCTTACTACCGCCTCTTCCGTGTGAATGCTCAGCACTCTCCTAAAACCACTTTTTTACGCAATATGTAAAACATGAGATTGTAAGAATAATATAAGATTTCTGTATAGGTTTTATCATGAGTATAGCTGTAAAGTTCATTGTAGAGGCTCCATCGTCAAGGCCATAAGTCCTCTACACCAGGTCCCATATAGGATTAAGTAAGACGTAGAATGTGATAGTCATTGTATGGTATCTGAAATGTATGGTGACGTAGTGACAATGAATGACACATCGGAAATGTAAAGAAACTGAAATACTGAATGTGTGAATCAGTAGAGGGGTTTATTAAGGAGGGTGAAATAACACTAATGGGCATCAACGCTCAGACTAGAGACGAACACTTACGTAAGGTGGTGTCTACCCCTCCACCGGGAGGACCTAAGAGTACTCACTCGACCCCGGGGAGCGGAGCGTAGCGGACGCACCATCATAACACCCACGGTGAGTCATACCTTACACTGTCACATGAGTTTAGTGTGACAGGTTCATTCTCTGCATGGGTAACGAGCCGATGATATGTCCCTAGGGACACTCACTGTCCGTATTTTATCCCGGGTCCCAGCATGGGGAGAGATCTTTAACCATATGGGGGAACGTCCTTGATCCAGATGGCCCCGTACGCCGCAGTGGACAGCGTGACGTGACTTGGTGAAGGACACGCATGTGCACAGAGACACGGAAACGATTAAGATCATATCTTAAGTTTAATGTACGTAGCTGATACACCATGAAGTGACCCGTCATACCAGAGATCTGAGGCGGATCGTTATGTCAGTATTATGTTGTGTGGCGGGATCTATTGTTTGTTTTATACATCTATTGTTTGTGTTATATGATTTTTTTTCTTTACGTTGGAGGCTTCAGTCAGGGACAAAAGTCCACATCAAGGCCGGGCCTTAATGGAAATCTAGGGAGGTTAATGAAAAAGAAAAAAAGAAAACAAGGGAAAGTATCTATGAATTTTGAAGGAAGTGAAAAGCTTGTCTTTTCAAATGTGCCGGATCATATATGGTTATTGGGAAAGACGTGAAAGGTTAGAGAGTTCCAAAGCTTCGAGATGTAGGGAAAGAAGCAATTATCAAAGTGGTCCTCCCTTGAGTTGCAAACAGCCAACGATAAGCATGTGACGCATCAGCTTACCGGGCATTGCGTGGTCTAGCTAATGGTGGGGTACGCATGGAGCCAGCTTTCGAGAGCAAAAACTTGGGGTAATACCAGGGAAAGTGAACCAACATCACGGCGTAAGGCAAGCGGGTCAAACTTAGTCTGGGACAGTTTATAAGTTGGAGCGCTTTTGACTAAACTTCTATCAAGTAAGGATACAGAGCTGGAACCACCCCAGATGTGAGAGCAGTACTCCATACATGGATGGATCAATCCTTTGTGTAAACGAAGCAACTTTTCTGAAGAAAAGAAATTTCGACATGTAAACATAGACATGTCCGTGATGTAGGCTTTCCAAGATAGAGTGGGTGTGACTCATGCCAAGTAGATCTAGAAAGTCGAGTGTTGGAATTACAAGGTGATAGGAAAGTTGTGAGGAAGTTTCGTTAGATGGGTAGAAGCTGGGTCTTGAAGGGATTAAACTTAACCAGATTTCGTCTACCCCACTGGGATATCCTGTCCAAGTTTATGTGATTATGATAAGTGCATATCCCATAATTCTTCCTTAGCCCATCAGTTCTATATTGTGGTAGAATAGTAGTTTCTTTACTACTCTGCTCATCACAAAGTGAATCGTTCTGTGTTCTCATCAATGTTTCTTCAAGCATCTTGCGTATACAGTCCAGGATTCATTGATGATGAACTCTGCAAAATCAATGACATTTATTATGAATTACATTATCCCAAATATTTCATTGATTCACCTCATAAAATTGATAGAATGTCTCTTTACAATGTTCAACTTAAAGAAAAACTTGTAAGCTTAATGTTCCGGTCTCCATAAAATCTTTTAACTTAAGTGTAGTCTTCATCAATAATTGTGCATTTAGATAAGGTTTAATCAGAAATTCTACAACTTCTCAAAGGGTTGTGTGTACAATATCTCCTGTAATGAGTGTGATATCTTTTACATTAGTCAAATGGCAAGGCTCTTAATGTTAGGGTTAAAAAACATGAAAATAATGTTAGGTATGGTCAACAAACTGATGCAATATTTGTCCATGTTAAATATTTTGGTCATCAAATTGACTAGAGCAGCGTTAACAGTATCACTTATACAATAACTCAATAATGGAGAGAAATATTTTTGAATAGTCTCTTAGCAGAGATATCAATATGAATATAAAGATTGGTTTATATGTAGAATAGATACCTTTATGAGTGAAAAAAGAATAAATGTTACGTAAAACATAGGTTAACCTGAGCTTGTGACTTGAGAGGTGTGAGGTCATCGAAGGTTACCTATGTCCGATATTCCTACACTTCATAATTAATTCTCTGTCAGCCGCGCCCAGTGGTGGCACGTATATCATATTCTGGTTCTCTCTATTTGTATACTCAGTCCTGACGATGTGATTATACGAAAACATTTGACACTTCTTGTCCCTGTTTGTTGGTAGTTTTACCTGCATGTGATTGTCCATGTGGTTGGAATATCACATGTTTACCATATGGCGTCCTAGCTTCGTCTCTTCGATGTATATCAACTGACTTATAATTCTCTCTTGTGTCTCCCCTGATGATGTGATTATTACACGAAAGTGCACTTGGGAACTTACCGTGTTTCATTTTCCCCGTGGACTCATAGGAATATCTTGATCACGCGCAAAATTGTGATCCTTTCCAATATATATATATATATATATATATATATATATATATATATATATATATATATATATATATATATATATATATATATATTATTATTTATTTTGCTTTGTCGCTGTCTCCCGCGTTAGCGAGGTAGCGCAAGGAAACAGACGAAAGAATGGCCCAACCCACCTACATACACTTGTATATACATACACCTCCACACACGCAAATATACATACTTATACAACTCAACGTATACATACATATATACACACACAGACATATACATATATACACATGTACATAATTCATACTGTCTGCCTTTATTCATTCCCATCGCCACCCCGCCACACATGAAATAACAACCCCCTCCCCCTAAATGTGCGCGAGGTAGCGCTAGGAAAAGACAACAAAGGCCACTTTCGTTCACACTCACTCTCTAGCTGTCATGTAATAATGCACCGAAACCACATCTCCCTTTCCACATCCAGGCCCCACAGAACTTTCCATGGTTTACGCTAGACGCTTCACATGCCCTGCTTCAATCCATTGACAGCACGTCGGCCCGGTATACCACGTCGTTCCAATTCACTCTATTCCTTGCACGCCTTTCACCTTCCTGTATGTTCAGGCCCCGATCACTCAAAATGTTTTTCATTCCATCTTTCCACCTCCAATTTGGTCTCCCACTTCTCCTCCTTCCCTCCATCTCTGACACATATATCCTCTTGGTCAATCTTTCCTCACTCATTCTCTCCATGTGACCAAACCATTTCAAAACAACCTCTTCTGCTCTCTCAACCACACGCTTTTTATTACCACACATCTTTCTTACCCTATTATTACTTACTCGATCAAACGACCTCACACCACATATTGTCCTCAAACATCTCATTTCCAGCACATCCACCCTCCTGCGCACAACTCTATCCATAGCCCACGCCTCGCAACCAAAATAACATTGTTGGAACCACTATTCCTTCAAACATACCCATTTTTGCTTTCCGAGATAATGTTCTCGAATTCCAACAAATTCTTCAATGCTCCCAGAACTTTCGCCCCCTCCCCCACCCTCTGATTCACTTCCGCTTCCATGGTTCCATCCGCTGCCAAATCCACTCCCAAATATCTAAAGCACTTCACTTCTACCAGTTTTTCTCCATTCAAACTTACTTCCCAATTGACTTGTCCCTCAACCCTACTGTATCTAATAACTTTGCTCTTATTCCATTTACTCTCAGCTTTCTTCTTTCACACACTTTACCAAACTCCGTCACCAGCTTGTGCAGTTTCTCACCCGAATCAGCCACCAGCGCTGTATCATCAGCGAACAACTGACTCACTTCCCAAGCTCTCTCATCCACAAGAGACTGCATACTTGCCCCTCTTTCCAAAACTGTTGCATTCACCTCCCTAACAACCCCATCCATAAACAAATTAAACAACCATGGAGACATATATATATATATATATATATATATATATATATATATATATATATATATATATATATATATATATATATATATTTACACATATACGACCATACACGCACATATACATATATATACATACACAGACATATACATATATACTTGCTTTCTTCATCCATTCCTGCCGCCACCGCGCCACACATGAAATGACACCCTCTTTCCCCCCGTGTGCGCGTGAGGTAGCGCTAGGAAACGACATCAAAGGCCACATTCGTTCACACTCAGTCCCTAGCTGTCATGTGTATTGCACCGAGACCACAGCTCCCTTTCCACATGCAGGAGGATGAGAGGCGTGCAAGGAATAGTGTGAACTGGAATGATGTGGTATACCGGGGTGTACGTGCAATGGACTGAACTAGGGCATGTGAAACGTCTGATGTACACCATGGAAAGGTCTGTGGTACCTGGATGTGGATATTGAGCAGTGGTTTCGGTGCATTACACTTGACAGCTAGAGACTGAGTGAGAACGAGTGTGGCATTATTTGTCTGTTTTCCTGGCGCTACCTCGCTGACGCAGGGGGGTAGCGATGCTGTTTTCTGTAGTCTTTAAACTCTTGCCAATATTCAGTTGCTCCTGGCTCCACAACATGATACTAGTACTATACCCTGTTAAATCACTTCACTTACCCTCGCCTTACCTCCACATTCTTCTGGCCTCGACGTCTTTCAAAGGTTGAATCTTGAATAAACAGACAGATCTCTCTCCCTCTCACGACATGGATTCCACTCCAAATTCTGCAATCGAGTGAAAGAAAACTCTCTTGTGTTTCTAGACGTTATAGTCAGTGAGGCAGCAAATAGCTGTCTTGTTAGCAGACCGTGTTGGTTCTACTTGCAACTCATGACTATATAACAGACAGTGTAGTTCATACAGACAGCAAATAGCTGTCTTTTAAACATACTTTGTGGTTACTACAGGCAGCTAATAACTTATCTTGTGTATGTAGACAATGTCGTTAGTGAAGCAACTAAATATGTTTTGTGTTTGCAGACAATTTACTAGACAGAAGAGACCAAGAATGTTGACGATCAACAAGGTAGGTCGAGCGGTGAAGAACGCCCACCTGCACATCTTGAGATGCTGCACGCCTACAGTGGCGGCCAGCACCTACGGCACCACGCCCCAAGGTAAAGAACCTACACCCACAGTGGGAGCGTACACCCACTGATACACGCCCTCAGAGTCTAGTACCTACACCCACAGTGGTAGCCAGAACCCAAGTATAGAACCTACATCCACTGCGGCAGCTAACATTCAAGGCTACAATACACTAAAGTACAGTACCCACGCCCACAGTAGCAGCTAACATATAAGGCTACACGACTCTAAGGTATAGTATCCACGCCCACATTGGCAGCTAACATTCAAGGCTACGCGACTCCAAAGTATAGTATCCACGCCCACATTGTCAACTAACACCCAAGGCTACACGACTCCAAGGTATAGCATCTAAGCCCACATTGTCAGCTAACACCCAAGGTTACACGATTCCAAGGTATAGCATCCACGCCCACAGTGGCAGCTAACACCCAAGGTTACACGATTCCAAGGTATAGCATCCACGCCCACAGTGGCAGCTAACACCCAAGGCTACACGACTCCAAGGTATAGTATCCACACCCACAGTAGCAGCTAATATTCAAGGCTACACTACTCCAAGGTATAGTATCCACGCCCACAGTAGCAGCTAACATTCAAGGCTACACTACTCCAAGGTGTAGTATCCACGCCCACAGTGGCAGCTAACATTCAAGGCTACACGACTCTAAGGTATAGTATCCACGCCCACAGTAGCAGCTAATATTCAAGGCTACACTACTCCAAGGTGTAGTATCCACGCCCACAGTGGCAGCTAACATTCAAGGCTACACGACTCTAAGGTATAGTATCCACGCCCACAGTGGCAGCTAACAATCAAGGTTACACTACTCCAAGGTGTAGTATCCACGCCCACAGTGGCAGCTAACATTCAAGGCTACACGACTCAAAGGTATAGTATCCACACCCACAGTAGCAGTTAATATTCAAGGCTACACGACTCTAAGGTATAGTATCCACGCCCACAGTAGCAGCTAATATTCAAGGCTACACTACTCCAAGGTATAGTATCCACGCCCACAGTGGCAGCTAACACCCAAGGTTACACGATTCCAAGGTATAGTATCCACGCCCACAGTGGCAGCTAACAATCAAGGTTACACGACTCTAAGGTATAGTATCCACGCCCACAGTGGCAGCTAACAATCAAGGTTACACTACTCCAAGGTATAGTATCCACGCCCACAGTGGCAGCTAACACCCAAGGTTACACGATTCCAAGGTATAGTATCCACGCCCACAGTGGCAGCTAACACCCAAGGTTACACGACTCTAAGGTATAGTATCCACGCCCACAGTGGCAGCTAACACCCAAGGCTACACGACTCTAAGGTATAGTATCCACGCCCACAGTAGCAGCTAATATTCAAGGCTACACTACTCCAAGGTGTAGTATCCACGCCCACAGTGGCAGCTAACATTCAAGGCTACACGACTCTAAGGTATAGTATCCACGCCCACAGTAGCAGCTAATATTCAAGGCTACACGACTCCAAGGTGTAGTATCCACGCCCACATGCCTCAAGGGTATTGTAATCATTCCCAATTCGTAGTTCTCGGCAACACTATCACAATACCCACCAGTTACCAGGGCCATTGTGGTCCAACATCCCATCCCCTTCATTCGTGCATTAAACGACTATTTCTGAGTATATTTCCTTTCTATAATTCCCATCCTTTCAGAATTTATAAAACTTGATCAACGTTATCATCATGAGACATGGGCAGCTATAGGCTGATTGCTCTACTTATTTCCTTAAGGTGAGAATTAAGAACGTATAAAGATGAAAAAATAAAATCATTTGAGAGAGAGAGAGAGAGAGAGAGAGAGAGAGAGAGAGAGAGAGAGAGAGAGAGAGAGAGAGAGAGAGAGAGAGAGAGAGAGAGAGAGAGAGAGAGAGAGAGAGAGAGAGAGACTAATACCTAACATCTTCCAGGGTGGAGAAGAATGTGGTATATAGCTCTGTGCCCCAGATGGAACTGCCCCAGGAGGACGTGCCCAGCCTCATCTTCAGCAGGGCCACGAGATGGAGCCACAAGGACGCCATAGTCAGTATTAAGCCTTCACTACCATCTTACCACTATAAGTACTTAACCATTGGAATATGACAACTTAACCTTCTTGGGCACCAATTGTCCTTCAGTGCTTCGCCAGGGACGCTGGTGACCGTCGCCTTTGGCAAAACAGGAGTCTGTGAAACTAGACTCATTCTGGTACCGGAATTCTAGTTCGACATTTTCTATTTGTGTACATTGTGGAGTGAAGTAACAAATGTCTTAATGTTCACTGGTGGTAGAATAGCATGCCACAGCGTAACAGGGCCGCATTAACCATAACATTCATAACATTTAGCATTAAAACCTTGTATTTTTTAAGGTCTTTGAGTTAAGGTCGTAATTCTTTTCTGTGACAAACCCTTAATGTATGTCACAAGGTTGGTCGAGTGATGAACTTAACTGAGTGTGGTGAGAAAAGTTTGAGGATTATTTTCACCATATATGAATGTGTTTTGTTGTCTATATGTATGATTTTTCTTCCTTTTCGTACAACAACAATATATACGATATGTTTACTTCCTTCCCTCTGATTAACCTGAAGTCCCTCACTGCCTCGATCCGACCCAGAGAACAATATGTTTAGCGAAATGTAGTTTTCTTATGTCAAGGACATCTTGGCTTTATGTTCCTTTAAATCATATATACATTTTCTTTTCACATCATTGTCGTTTGAGATACGAGAAGAACATGATTAACAATTTAAGTATTAAGGAGTAAATTGACAGCAATATGGAAACGACCAACAAAATGTTGTCCGACTAAACTCGTAATAGGAATTATTCTTCACTCTCAAAATGTTGGAAAATGTCGTAAACTTCAGACAACTCGTGGATCTTTGTTGTGTCACACGTACAAGTTGGTTCACACGTACAAGTTGGTCAATAGAGCTAGTATGTGAACGTGTTGGGGGTGACTGGGTATGGACTTGCTGGATGGGCAGTTATTCAGATAACACACACGTTAAATAGATGTTATAGTTGGTTTTTCATCTTTTCCTGAGCCCAGGAATGCGGCGTGACTGGACGTAAGTACAGCTACGGTGGGATGCTGGACCGTGCGCTACGCTGGGGCGCGGTAGTATCTCAACTCCTGGCCTCGCCGTCCTCCACCAAGAACCTCGCCATATTCTGCACCAACGCACCGGAGTTCCCTATCCTCCTGCTCGGGACACTGGCCGTCGGCGCCAGCGTCATCACCGTCAGCAACAGCTATACTGCAGGTGAGAGATGCGACCCACAGAAACGCGCACTTTCATGGAACATACAAACCTCCAACAGCCAGGATCGAACTCGGGACCCCTGTGCAAGAGGCAGGCATGCTAACCGCTGGGCTATGGGCCAGGCCCATAACCTAGAGATTAGCATTCCCGCCTCTTGCACAAGGGTCCCGGGCTCGATCCTGGCTGTTGAAGGTTTGTATGATATATGTATATATATATATATATGCTTGTGGCATGAGAAGCGTGGGAGGTGGGCAGATTAGAAATGGTAGTGAGTGGTGGGATGAAGTAAGATTATTAGTGAAAGAGAAGAGAGAGGCATTTGGACGATTTTTGCAGGAAAATAATGTAAATGACTGGGAGATGCATAAAAGAAAGAGGCAGGAGGTCAAGTGAAAGGTGCAAGAGGTGAAAAAGAGGGTAAATGATAGCTGGGGTGAGAGAGTATCATTAAATTTTAGTGAGAATAAAAAGATGTTTTGGAAGGAGGTAAATAAAGTGCATAAGACAAGGGAACAAATGGGAACATCAGTGAAGGGGGCTAATGGAGAGGTGATAACAAGTAGTGGTGATGTGAGAAGATGGAGTGAGTAATTTGAAGGTTTGTTGAATGTGTTTGATGATAGTGGGAGATATAGTGTGTGTGCAAAGTGAGTGGGTTGGGGAGCATGATTTGATAAAAATAGAAGAGGTAGTAAAAGCTTTGAGGAAGATGAAAACCGGCAAGGCAGCGGGTTTGGATGGTACTGCAGTAGGAATTTACTAAAAAAGGGGGTGACTGTATTGTTGACTGGTTGGTAAGGTTATCTGATATATGTATGACTCATGGTGAGGTGCCTGAGGACTGTCGGAATGCTTGCATAGTGTCATTGTACAAAGGCAAAGGGGAAAAGAGTGAGCGCTCAAATTAAAGAGGTATAAGTATGTCGAGTATTCCTGGGAAATTACGTGAGAGGGTATTGATTGAGTGGGTGAAGGCATGCACAGAGCATCAGATTGGGGAAGAGCAGTGTTGTTTCAGAAGTGGTAGAGGATGTGTGGACCAGGTGTTTGCTTTGAAGAATGTATGTGAGAAATACTTAGAAAAGCCAATGGATTTGTATGTAGTATTTATGGATCTGGAGAAGGCATATAATAGAGTTGATAGAGATACTCTGTGGAAGATATTAAGAATATATGGTGTGGGAGGTAAGTTGTTAGAAGCAGTGAAAAGTTTTTATAGAGGATGTAAGGCATGTGTACGTGTAGGAAGAGAGGAAAGTGATTGGTTCTCAGTGAATGTAGGTTTGCGGCAGAGGTGCGTGATGTCTCCATGGTTGTTTAATTTGTTTATGGATGGGGTTGTTAGGGAGGTGAATACAAGAGTTTTGGAAAGAGGGGCAAGTGTGCAGTCTGTTGTGGATGAGAGAGCTTGGGAAGTGAGTCAGTTGTTGTTCGCTGACGATACAGCGCTGGTGGCTGATTCGTGTGAGAAACTGTAGAAGCTGGTGACTGAGTTTGGTAAAGAGTGTGAAAGAGGAAATCTGAGAGTAAATGTGAATAAGAGCAAGGTTATTAGGTACAGTAGGTTGAGGGACAAGTCAATTGGGAGGTAAGTTTGAATGGAGAAAAACTGGAGGAAGTAAAGTGTTTTAGATATTTGGGAGCGGATTTGGCAGCAGACGGAACCATGGAAGCGGAAGTGAATCATAGGGTTGGGGAGGGGGTGAAAGATTTAGGAGCGTTGAAAAATTTGTGGAAGTCGAGAACATTATATTGGAAAGCAAAAATGGGTATGTTTGAAGGAATAGGGGTTCCAACAATGTTATATGGTTGCGAGGCGTGGGCTCTGGATAGAGTTGTGCGCAGGAGGGTGGATGTGCTGGAAATGAGATGTTTGAGGACAATGTGTAGTGTGAGGTGGTTTGATCGAGTAAGTAATGTAAGGGTAAGAGAGATGTGTGGAAATAAAAAGAGCGTGGTTGAGATAGCGGAAGAGGGTGTTTTGAAATGGTTTGGTCACATGGAGAGAATGAGTGAGGAAAGATTGACCAAGAGGATATATGTGTCGGAGGTGGAGGGAACGAGAAGTGGGAGACCAAATTGGAGGTGGAAAGATGGAGTGAAAAAGATTTTGCGTGATCGGGGCCTGAACATGCAGGAGGGTGAAAGGCGGGCAAGGAATAGAGTGAATTGGATCGATATGGTATACCGAGGTTGACGTGCTGTCAGTGGATTGAATCAGGGCATGTGAAGCGTCTGGGGTAAACCATGGAAAGTTCTGTGGGGCCTGGATGTGGAAAGGGAGCTGTGGTTGCGGGCATTATTGCATGACAGCTAGAGACTGAGTGTGAATGAATGTGGCCTTTGTTGTCTTTTCCTAGCGCTACCTCGCACACATGAGGGGGGAGGGGGATGTTATTCCATGTGTGGCGAGGTGGCGATGGGAATGAATAAAGGCAGACAGTGTGAATTGTGTGCATGGGTATATATGTATGTGTCTGTGTGTGGGGAGGGGAGGAGGGGAGTGTAGATGGTACACTGAGTTCTGAGCTGTGTGGGGAGGAGAGTGTAGATGGTACATTAGTCCTGAGCTATGTTCACAATCAGTTTCTAGCTGTCATATGTAATGTACCGAAAGAACAGCTCCATTTCTACATGTAGGCCCCACAAACCTACAGACGCTTCACATGCATTGGTTCAGTCCATTGACAGCACGTTGACCACGATATACCACATCGTTTCAATTTACTTCTATTCCTTGCACGCCTTTCACCGATCGCTCGAAATCTTTTTCGGTCCATTCTTCCACCTCCAATTTGGTCTTTCGTTTCTCCTTGTTCCCTCCACCTCTGACACGTATATCTTCTTTGTCGATCTTTATTCATTCATTCTCTCCATATGTCCATGCCACTTCAACACACCCTCTTCTGCTCTCTCAAACACACCCTTTTTATTTCCACACATCTGTCTTTCCCTTTCATTACTTACTCGATTAAACCATCTCACATCACATATTGTTCTCAAACATTTCATTTCAGCACATCCACCCTCCTCCGCACAACCCTATGTATAGCACATGTCTCGCAACCATTTAATATTGTTGGAGCTAAAGCCTATAAATTGCATGCATGTGTAAGAATAACGTGGATATAGAGGTATGTGATTGACTTTGACAGAAAGCTCACAAGCAATCAGTTATATTTAGTAATTCCTATCATAAATCTGAGAAAGCACTCAAGTACCTCCCATTTGTAGATGATAATGACTCTTAAAACATAGTCATTTTTGTATAGTTTTTCATCACTAACAAAAGATTCGCAAGTTAAACATTAAATCTTTATGGAGAGTATTGCAGTTTCAACAAATTTCGAATATGCAATTGTGACACCGGTTTATCTTTAGATATTTTTGACTTTAGCCTCAAATAGGGAAGATACGTTGGTATTCATTGTTCCATTAGACCTTTCCATGTTTCACCCTGAACGTTTCACATGCCCTGGTTGAGTACATCGATAGCACGTTGATCCCAGTATACCACACTGTTCCAATTCTCTTTATTCCATGCACGCCTTTCACCTTCCTGCATGTTCAGATCCCGATCGCTCAAAGTCTGTTTCACTCCATCCTTACACCTCCATTCAGGTCTCCCGCTTCTTTTCTTCTATCCACCTCTGACATATGTATCCTCTTTGTCAATCTCTCCTCACTCATTCTCTCCATATGTCCAATCCATTTCAACACACCCTCTTCTGCTCTCTCAACCACACTCATTTTATATCCACTCATCTCTCTTACTCTTTCATTTCTTGCTCAATCAAACCACCTCGCACCACAAATTGTCCTCAAACATTTAATTTCCAGCACAATCACCCTCCACTGCACAAACCTATATATAGCCCATGCCTCAAAACCATATAATGTGGGAACCACTATTCCTTCAAACATACACATTTTCACTCTTCAAGATAACGTTCTCTTTCCACATATTCTTCATCACCCCCCTCCCCCAACCCTATGACTCACTTTCGCCTCCATGGTACCATTTGCTGCTAAGTCCACTCTCAGATATCTAAAGCACTTCACTTCCTCAAGTTTTTCTCTATTCAAACTTACATCCCAACTAACTTGTCCCTCAACTCTGCTGAACCTAATAACTTTGCTTTTATTAAACAGAGGAAGTAGCACGACAGCTGGAGGACAGTCGGGCAGAGGTCATAGTAACAGATTCCCACCTGGAGCCGGTGTTGACAGAGGCCCTTGCCAAACTCAACAAGACCGTCCCCATCTTCGTCAACGGCGCCTCCTCCTACGGACACCCCAACCTGAGGCACATCATCGAGGACACGACCAAGCCCTTCGCTGAGCCTGTGAAGGTGAGAGAATTAAGACAAAATTTTGCTATGTACCAAAGCCAGCACGTAGTGCTCACCACAGGAAAATATAAACTTAATAAGAATGTGTATTGGTTAGTTAACTGCTGTCAAGTGTTGTTAGATAAAAAGATTGAATGTTTGTGGACGAAATCCCAGAAGATCATATTTGTCGTAAGGCAGATGGAAAGATAACAGCCTGGACAAAAGTGAAACTCAACAGCCACAAAATTGATGGATCAATAAACACCTGTCATTAACCTTCCCAATACCCAGGAAGGCAGTACAGGTAATACACCTCCCTAGTTTGTGGTGGTTGTCTGTTACCAGAGAGAGAGAGAGAGAGAGAGAGAGAGAGAGAGAGAGAGAGAGAGAGAGAGAGAGAGAGAGAGAGACTGCACACCTGTGCCCTAAACATTTCATTTGTGGACCTGCAAGAAGAATAATGTTTAAGGAATAGTTTGTACCACTTGTATGTAGTGAAGATTACCCGCTGATAAGACTCTCGAGTCTGGACTACATCTTGATAACACTGCGTCGTGAGCAACACTCTCAATGTTGTAGACTTTTTAGTTTGTAGACCTGTCTTGCCTTTGAGGGTAAGCTATGAGGTGGCAACAGTTACTCTTGTATATTCTCCGTTCGTAGAGTGTAAAGTGTCAGTTGATAGGACTGTAATGACAGCTGATAGATACCTGGGTGTAAACTGGTGAATGGTAGAACTACCAATCAATCTGACAGAACTACGAATGGAGATTATGGCAGGAATGTGTTGTTGGTGTACACTGACAAGTTACAACATTATGTTGTAGGTGTACACTGACAAGTTACAACATTATGTTGTAGGTGTACACTGACAAGTTACAACATTATGTTGTAGGTGTACACTTACAAGTTACACCATTATGTTGTAGGTGTACACTGACAAGTTACAACATTATGTTGTAGGTGTACACTGACAAGTTACACCATTATGTTGTTGGTGTACACTGACAAGTTACAACATTATGTTGTAGGTGTACACTGACAAGTTACACCATTATGTTGTTGGTGTACACTGACAAGTTACAACATTATGTTGTAGGTGTACACTGGCAAGTTACACCATTATGTTGTTGGTGTGCACTGACAAGTTACAACATTATGTTGTAGGTGTACACTGACAAGTTACACCATTATGTTGTAGGTGTACACTGGCAAGTTACACCATTATGATGTTGGTGTACACTGAAAACTTACACCATTATGTTGTGGATGTACACAGGCAAGTTACGCCATTGTGTTGTGGATGTACACAGGCAAGTTACACCATTATGTTGTGGATGTACACAGGCAAGTTACGCCAATATGTTGTGGTGTAGACTGACAAGTTACACCATTATGTTGTGGGTGTAGACTGACAACTTACACCAATATTTTGTGGGGTGTACAGTGACAAGCTACGCCATTATTTTGTGGGTGTACACTGATAAGTTACACCATTATGATGTGGGTGTACACTGACAAGTTACACCATTATGTTGTAGGTGTACACTGACAAGTTACACCATTATGTTGTTGGTGTGCACTGACAAGTTACACCATTATGTTGTAGGTGTACACTGACAAGTTACACCATTATGTTGTGGACAAGTTACTGATAAGTTATGCCTTTATGTTGTGGATGTAGACTGACAAGTTACACCAATATTTTGTGGTTGTACAGTGACAAGCTACGCACTTATGTTTTGGGTGTACACTGACAAGTTACAGCAATATGTTGTGAGTGTACACTGACAATTTACGCCTATATTTCGTGGGTGTAGACAGACAAGTTACACTAATGTATTGTTGGTGTTGAGTGTAGAATATCAGGTGGTATCACTGTGTTGAGGTATTAGAATACAGACAATCAACAGGTAGAAAAATATTGGTAGTAGAATGTAGTGTATCAAGTGGCAGCAATATGTTGTGGGTCTAATGTAAACTATCAACTGTAAGTTATCAACTGAAAGCATGATATTGTGGTAGTAGAATGTAGAGTATCAAGTGGCAGCAATATGTTTGGGTACAAAGTGTAGACTATCAGGTGACAGTCTAGTTATGTTTATGCAAATGAAGGTGTTAGCTCCGTCTCATGAATGTAGTAGACTTCTGAGTGGTTTATTTTGGGATCAGTAACGTCAAGTAAATGATAAAAGTAAACAGCAAAGAAGGCAATTTAGTAACATATACACCAAGACTAAACATGATAGTGTTTGAATGTTATATTTGTCTCAAATTAAGTCCATTGCATGAAGCAATATCCTGAAATATGTTGTCACGATAAGATCATATGCCTGTGTTTCTGCCAGTCAGACCCGCGGGCTCCAGCGGTTGTAATGTACTCCAGCGGCACCACAGGCAAACCTAAGGGTGTGGTACAGTCACACGGAGCCATCACTGCCGGTCTGTCCTCCTTCACCCACCCTGACTTCTATCTTCACTTACCGAACACAGGTACGAGACTGAGACAAAGGATGTCCTAATGTTTTGAGAAGCTGAAAGTCTTCATATCACCTGCTCAAAAGAAATATAGTTTGGAAAGATAAATGATAATCATATGTGTGTGTATCCTCTCGAATCTTTCCTCTGTGTCCACAGCTGAGGTTCAGGACACAGTGACAGGAGTGGTGCCATTTTATCACGCATCTGGGTTGGTTGTGATCTCTTTGACTGCTCTCTATCTTGGGAACAAGATCGTCTCTCTCCCATCATTCAACCCTCAGGACTTCATCAGAATCATCAAGGATCACAAGGTGAGACGGAGGGCAACTGCATGAACACATACACACGTCCAGCTCGTTATAACCCAGTCGATGATTTTGTTGATTTAGACCGTATGATATATGTTGCAGTGATGCTTATGATAGAGCCAGCATATAGAAGACTGGAAAACATCAGGTTGGCAGGTACATACATCACCACTGTTCACCAAGGGAAAGTTGTGTGTACCACAGGTAAGGGTCTTGCACCTGGTACCACCTATGATGAAGTTCCTGGTCTCGTCACCCATGGTGACCGCAGACCACTTGGCCAGTGTACGAAGTGTAATATGCGGCGCAGCGCCAGTTCCAACTTCAACAGCCCAAGCCTTTAAGGAAAAGGCCCCCAATCCGGTCATCATTCAAGAAGGTGAGGGTGTCACTGGGTCTGCTCTGCAGCCACAAAGAGTCCTCGTGTTTTTTGTATTGAACGAATACAAGATGATTTAGTAACATCAGTCCATGTTTAGCACTTAAACATAAAGCTGGAAAATTTATTGTCTTTTCGAATCTTTCTTATCATTTGGAAGTACGACGTAAATTTGCTAACTTTTATATATTTCATATTCCCCTTAGCTTGTACCTTTCTGGTAACTTTATAGAGAAATGATTGTGTTCGCCGTCAGTAACTTCCATCTTTAGGTTAACTTTCTGTCGCATTTTCCAGCCTTCGGAATGACAGAATGCTTGGTTGTGTTTACGACTCCCATAAAAGAGGAGAGACTTGGTTGGTGTGGTAAGTGTTTGCCCTGCGTCGAGGCCAAGGTAGTAGATACCACTACGGGCGAGGCGTTGCCGGAGGGTCATAAAGGAGAACTGTGTGCCCGGGGTCCCATGGTATGTATACTTATGTAAGTCATTAATCATTTGGCCTTAACTTACCTCACAAGACGATAAACAATTCTTGAACTTTAGTCCCAACAAGTGGATATATCCAGCCTCCTAAACACTCCATAGAATGAGTCCTGCGGCAGGAAGGTGATTGCAAGGTTTTTTCTTCAAGTTAAAGAAACTTAAGAAACATTTTAGAGTTTGTATGTTTTATGGACGTGCACTTTTCACTGCCTTTACTGCTTGATGCTAGAAATGTCGAATTTCGCCAGTGGATGTGGGATGTCTCTCTCGGGATTATCATGTCATGTTCACTAAGAGGAAGATCCAACGAAAGCAATTTCAACAAATACACATTCATAACCCTGACGATAAACCCAGACTCACTTTACCCTTGTGACTCATCTTGATGCTTCACACTCAGTCATCTCACCCGACACCGTTTTCTTTTGACTTATAAGGGTCAAGTTAAAGGTCATCATCAGTCCACCGTTATCTTCAATTTCTGGACACAACTGAACTTTGACCTGATATTAGGGGGTTCAGGTCATTATCTACACCGTAGCCCTTGACCTGAACTTCGGATATCTTCATTACGACCTCGACACCACTGGTCTTTCAGCAGATAATTATTGTCAGGTCGGTTGCATCTTCACTGCACTGTGACCTTTGACCTAACCCAAATTGATAAGGTTAAATAACAGGATAAGGATGGTGATTCTTTGAACAAAATATGATAAATTGAAAAAGAAGAAACTATGAAAAGAGGGAAGGCATATTTCTGATTTTTGCTTTTCATGAAAAGGAATCCTCAATCATTTTCCCCACAAATCTGCTCCCTCACCTTGACCTTTGACTTAGTCCTGAAGTATCAGGTGGAATATGACGGTGTAGTGAAGATAAGTTTGTCGAGGTTCCTGAGGATGTAGAGTAGTTGGATCTGTCGAGGGTAACAATATGTTTTACCGATGGAGCAGTGAAGGTTCTTTTGACGGTTTCACGATCTGTAATGAGTTGAAGTGACTACGACGAGAGAGACGTACTGTATTCGCTGGCAAATGTTGGCCTTTATACTTTCCAGTTAAGGCATCAGAGAACATAGCTATATTAAGTTTCCAGTTAGATCTTGAAATCAGAATAATAGGCTTCAATTTACTCTTCCTATCTGCTGATACTTCAGCATATAGGTGCTTACTTTACTTATTTACTGATATCTTGAGTACATAGTTATAAAACGCTGCAAAAGGGCGCTTCATAATTCACAGCTACTAACATCATCATCGTAGAATGATGTAACTATATTGATTCATTCTTAATCAAACATCTTCACTATGGAGTTATACAAAGATATATCTGCCAAAACAGGTCAAAGTCCTTGTTCATTATACCCTCGACACCAATGGTCTTTAATTTGACACTTATAGGTCATGCCAGAGTAATATTCAATACACCCTTGACACCGCCAGCATTTGACGTGACCCTAACAGATCTGGTTAAAATAGTTATTCATCACATTCTCATTTTCACTATATCCTCGACAGTAATGGCTGTCAGACCCATTAACGCCATATTGCACCGAAAAGAGCGGCTATATTATTTGATAACGAATGTATTGATTGAGGAAGCGGGAAAAGATTAGGAATGGTTGAATTACAGAAGTTGTTGGAACTTCTTTTGGGTATGGACTATAGAGTTCATTACTTGAAGACAGAGCTATGGATCAGGTACGAGAAAAGGAGAATTAAACTTCATAACTTGCCAGAACTGGATTTAGTTAAGCATCAGTGATATGGCTATGTCAAATGAGGATATTTTCTCTTATAAACGCGTATTAACAAGCTTGTTGACATGTAAATATTTTCACGAAAGCGATATAACCATTTTCGATTGATTCGCACTTATTGATATTTTCACTTTGTTCTTGCCTCTCTTTTTTATGATTCACAGTTACTTGCGTCTTCACCATAACTAACACCACAACAGAATAGTATAACTAAATAACCCTCAAAATCTATTGTTATACATGTTAGCTGGTGATATCTTGACTACTGTACTTATTCCTTATTCCCAGTTACTTGACATCATCGCCATGGAATAATAAAGATGTTTTTGTGCGTGTTGGGCCGGCCATCCCTGTGTTCATCACGTATCTTTTACACGTCTGTCTGGTGTCAAAAATGAAACAAACTTTATGAAAGAAAGCTCCAAAAATGCAAAATTCATCCTTCTTCCTTCCCCTCGGAAACAACTGAAAACTTTCTACAATTGTAGTTTAATCTTAGATATTCAGCTTTTTATATGTAAAGTGGTTAACACTGCCACATTCAATGTCTTTCTTGCTACAACAGTTTACAATTATTGACCTTCCTCCACACAACGAAGGAGACCTTAACGCCACAGCCCAAGACTCTTTGCTATAACAGTTAATTATCAACAACCACAACAACCCGTAACTTTGTAATCACACCTGATGACCCTCCACTCTCTACACTTACAGCTTATGACGCACTACCTCAACAACCCGACTGCCACAGCTGAGACCATTGATGCTGATGGTTGGCTGCACACCGGGGACATTGCCATCCATCAGGATGGTTTTTTCAGCATCGTCGACAGGATGAAAGAGATCATCAAGGTCAAGGGCTTCCAGGTAGGTTGAATGGTTGGGTTGAATGAGTCAAAGAGATCCGTTTTGTTGTCAAATCGTAGACAGGTCAGCCTGTGATATGAGTGTAGGATGAACATCAAAGATATGAGAAGCCATTGTTGGTTAAGGGAGTCTTGCTTTGCAACGTATTGCCAGTTATTTACAGCTTAAACACCAGTTGACGAGAGATGTGCATCTCACATATCATTTCCTCTGGCAGGTCGCTCCGTCAGAACTGGAGGACCTCCTCCTCAAGCACCCGGCAGTGACGGACGCGGGCGTTGTTGGCGTGGAGGACGAAAGGGCAGGAGAGCTCCCACGTGCCTATGTCGTCTGCCAAGAGAATGTGACGGAGGAGGAACTCCACAAGTTCTTAGAGCCCCGAGTGGCAGAGTATAAAAAGCTTAAGGGTGGCATCAGGTTTGTCGACAGCTTACCCAAGAACGCCACGGGCAAGATCCTAAGGAAAGACTTGAAGGCGATGGCAAGCAAGGATGTGTAAACCTAGTGAAGGATTTCTCCTAACCTTCTCAATATTTCACGTATGTGGTTATACCGCACTGAGAGAAGTCTTGCTTAATGTTGGATGCAGCATCAAGCGTCGGGACAAGGATGCAATATAACTACCACCAGTTCCTCTTTGGACAAGAAAGAGAAGAATTTTGGTATTCATCATTTTGCTGCTGTTTTCTCTCTTATCTGAACTTTTATCAGTGAGACATACAATACTGTTTAGATAATGGGGGTTTTGTTCAACACGAAGGACAACGTATAATCAGTTCGTGTCATTTATCTAATTTCAACGTATAATCAATTCGTGTCATCCATTTATTTTCAACCTATAATGAATTCGTGTCATTTATCTATTTTCATATTTTCTCGCTATGTGAAATATTACACTGTACGGTATGATGATTATGCACATATCAAGCCATTGCATCAGATGAAAACTATTTGATAAGCACACAGTTGGTCATGAATAATGCGATATAATTGTCAGGTATGTTTGCTTCTCCTTTCTTTAATTATTTAAGACAGGATGATAAGACCTGCGTGGAAAGAGTATCAACTGCGGTGTTCAGAAAATTGTGTCAACGAGGATGTTTAACACAGAAATTACATGAGAAATTCAGGGTAGAAGAAACATCGTATGTTGATATTTCTTTAATGACAGACAGTGTTTTCGATGATAAGTTTAATGTACCATTAATATTAGGTAATAACTGATCTGACCTACGTAGTACTTAGAGGAAAAAAATGAACTGGAACATACAGAAATAATCACTAACATACAACACCCGCGAGGTCAAATACAAAGAATTTCAATATATTTTTGTAGGCAAGACAGGTAAAAGTGTAACGGAGAGGTGTTATTGGCACCGTCATTCAGTACGTAGAGATGTCCACAAAAAGGCGATCGCTAAACATTGTCATGAAAATGATCACCCCATACATCTTGAAAAGCCTGTTCTTCCATACCCCTTTGCTGATTATGCCACACGGAACGTCACTGTATCTTTCTTGATTGCTTAACCTAAGCCTCTTTCATTTGTCCCCAGGCAATTTCAAAACCCATCCTAGCATTAACCAAATCATTATGAGAGAACTGACAAAACAAGAAAACATTAAAAAATAGTTGTTCAAGACATACCCAGCTACCCAGGTGAGCCCCTGCCATTCAATTAAACAAGAACACCGTCCTGTACAGTGAAACAAGAGCACCATCCCGTAACAAACAAACAAGACCACCGTGCCACACAATTTAACAAGAGCTCAGTCCCATACAATTAAACAAGAGCCCCGTCCCATACTATAAATCAATGGCGCCGTCCCATGCAATTAAAAAAGAGCACCGTCCCGTACAATTAAACAAGAATTCCTTCCCATACAATTAAACAAGAGCACCGTCACATACAATTAAACAAGAGCACCGTCACATACAATTAAACAAGAGCACCGTCACATACAATTAAACAAGAGCACCGTCACATACAATTAAACAGGAGCACCGTCACATACAATTAAACAAGAGCGCTGTTCCATACCGTCAAACAAGAGCGCCATTTAGGGATGATGACTTCAGGCACCTATCAAATAGGGTTGCAGGCCTAATGACCTGCCTCATAGGCCTATGGCCGTAAAACACAGCAATAAAACAACAGAAACTCTGGAGTTCCACCCACATCTCTCTGATCGTGACCATTTCCCTCCACTTGGTTATTTCCCAGTAGGAGAGTTAAAGAGGTTGGGAGGAGAGAGGTTAAAAAACATATGATGAGACGATTAATGATGACGGGCAACAACGTTAAGGACTGCACAAGGTTCATCCACAGATTAGATGGGTATACGTGTATGTGTGTGTGTGTGTGTGCGATCACTAGTCACTTCTGTTTGTGTGTTACGGGGAGAGTCTTACGCTCGTGTTGCCCCGTCTCTTAACCTTGTGTATGTCATGTCTTTACACCCACACACACACACACACACACACACAACCTAAGCCAGGTGCTTATTGAAAGTCTAGCCTCAGTAAACAGGTGGATTGGCTGTAGGTACAATACCACGCCCAGGACTCGAATCAGGGTGGACCCGTACACGAATCCTAGCGACACAAAACCACTACACCAAGTGAGCCGGTGTCTGTGTGCAGGATGACCGAATTTCACAGTCGTGGGGCCCCGGTCCTTAGATTATCCACACAATCATCTTTCTTTATAAATTCCATTAAGCTGTCTGCAGTTACCATGTCCTCATGCAGTTTATTCCTTTCGTCCACACATACAAAACAAATCAATATCCAAGTTCCTTGCCAAATTTCATATTAACGACTCTTCGTGTACTATCCCTTACCTTTCAAAGAACTGTCCACTACATCATAATCAAACAGATCTAAATACATAAACATTGTGATCGTTACCTCCCCACCCTTCTCTCTTCCATGTTGGGTATATTCAAGTTTCTATTAATCTTCCCTTGTAACTCAACTCTCTTGATTCTGGTACCATCTTTGTTCCCATCATCTGGATCCTCACTCGTCATTCTTACATCTATAAGTGAGATGACCAAACTTGAGAAACACTTTCTTGTTTTAGCCCATGATGCGAATACTTTGCTGAAAATTTTCTTATCCATATACTTGAATATTTCTCTAACATTTGATAGGAGTTAGTTGCTTTTATTTGCTATTTTCCTTACATTGGTCTGTGGTGACATATGAGGGACGATATCAACTCCAAAGTCCCTCTCACACAGATTCCTTCAGCATATTTCGTGCTGGTTGATATTCATATTAAAGCCATCTTTCACTGTTTTATATTTGTTCTAGATCATTGAAATTCTTTGAGGGATTACATACATTAATATTGTTCACTTTCTTCCGACAGCTCCTTCCCCTTAATGTATCTTCTGAATGAGCAGTCGTCCACTGTTTCATGAAACTTGGGACAATGTCTTATTATGAGCGACTGTTTTCCTCTATCTTCTCCTCTTTCCCTCCCTATCTGGATAAAGATCGTATCAGTTACCACAACTGACAATATCATTCGTTTTTCCTAATACAGCCATAAATTCTAATACAATGTCATTTCGTATTATGACATTTGTATAAATTACATTTAGCTTGACATCGCAGTAAGCGCGGGAGGGTGTTCCGTTCTCTTGTATCATTTGGTCTTCATGTTTTCTTCTTTCATATCATATTTTTTGCCTCATCTACTCTGTTTCCTTTTTTTGATCACGTTTTATGACCACTCATCTCAATTCCACCTTATTTTCAAGTTTTGTAGAGATAACTATTATAATCCTAACTATAACTAGACCCATTCTGTCTATCATAAACACCACTTTTTCTCAGAAATGGAGTCTGACAGTTGAAAACCAAATAATGATATTCTAAAGAACATTCCTTCTTTCTTTTCCTTTAGCATCTTCTTTATTTGGTGTATGATCTTAGTCTAAAATTATTCAGGGATCTACGTCCATCATAAAGAAGACGACGATAAGATATTATACAATGAAATCAAAACTATAATAAACAGTAAAGAGGTTATAATAGTAGCAGACTTCAGCAGTCCAAACATAAAGTGGAACATGTTAACAGTTAACAGAACTGATTGAAGACGCTATTCTAGAGCAGTTAATCATAAAAACAACCAGAGGTAAAAACATTCTTGATCTTGTTCTCAACAGTGACACAAACTTAATCAACTCTTGCGAAGTAGGTGAAAGTTTGTCAAACAGCGATCACAGTCTGATTAGAGAAGAGATAAAGTTAAATTATGAAATAGATGACAACAAACTCTTGATCCCAGATTGCAGTGAGCAAATTTTGAAAACATTAGACGTGAAATTCGCAGTGCCATTTGAACAAAACTTCTTGACGTTTACGCAGTAGAGGAAATGTGGAATAACACTAAAAACACACTACTCAAGATTGAATATAAACATATTCCACGAATTACGAAGAGAGCCTGCAATATGGCAAAACCATCAGGGATGAATAGCAGAATAGAAGGACTAATTCACCAAAAGGAGAAAACATATAAAGGATATTCAAATTAATGGGAACCGATGAAAATCGCCAGGAATCAATCAAAATCCAAAGAGAGTAAACGCGACGAAGAAAAAAGAATATCCTCCAAAGTTAAGTGTAATCCTAAGGAATTCTTCAAATATATGAGAGAAAGGAAGTCAGTAAAAGAAGGAATTGGACCATTACGAAAAGAACACGACACACTTAACTACTGACAAGAAGGGAATGGCTGCCATACTAAACTATTGTTTTAACTCCATATTCACAATTGAAGAAACATCTGGAATACCGCAACCAATGAAAATGTTTCAAGGATCTGATGAAGAAGAGTTCAAGGTTAGAGAAATAAAGAACTCTGAAGTACTTAAATACCTGGACCAATCAAATCCCAACAAATCCAACGGCCAAGATAACTTAGCTCCAAGATTTTTAAAGGTCAGGAGACAGCTGATATACCCCATGACAAAAATATTCAACAAATCTCTATCTGATTGGAAACTGGCAAATGTTGCTCCTATATATCAAAAAGGAGACAAAAATTGTGCCTTGAACTGCCTGACAAATTTACTGGAATTTTTTAATGTTATCTATCAGAATTGGGACGAAAATTACCGTCTGATGTAGTTAGATTTCTAAAAGGCTTTCGATAAAGTACCTCACGAGAGACTTTTACATAAACTCAAAGCATACGGAATCGGTGAAGAACTCTGTACATGGATCAGACTGGCTTACCGGAAGAAAGCAGCGCGTAGTATTAAACGGCGAAGCCTCAGATTAGCTAGACGTAACGAGTGGTGTGCCACAGGGGTCGGTCCTAGGCCTCATTCTTTTCATAATATATATTAATGAGCTAGAACTCGGTCTCATATCTAAAATCACCAAGTTTGTTTGACGATACTAAACTAGGAGGTAGAGTTGTAAGCAGGCGGGACTACGAAATGAATCAAAGAGATCTTAACTTACTAGTAGAGTGGTCAGACAGATGGCGACTGAAGTTTAATGTGGACAAGTCTAAAGTTATGTACTTTGAAGACAAGAATATATGTTACGACTATAAACTATTCGGAAACTTTCCAACTGGAGATGTCATTAGCAAAATTTTGAAATACACTAAACTGTCAAGCAACAAGTAAAAAAGGTAACCAAACGTTAGGTTTCACACTCAGAAACATAGATTATAAAACGTTAGACAATTCGCACACTTTATCACTCTTTAGTTAGACCACACTTGGAATTTTCAGTTCAGTTTTGTTCCCCAAAACTAAAAAAAAAAAAAAGACGAGGAAAAATTAGAACAAGTACAAAGACGCGCGACAAAATTGATCCCATCCTTTAGAAATCTGGCATACGAAGAGAGGCTAAGACGACTGGATCTCTTCTCCCTTAAAAACGTAGATTTCGCGGCGACTTAATCCAAGTGTTCAAAATTCTGAACAAGTTCGATAAAGTAAACCACGAGCATCTTTTCGAAATACAAGAAAATGGGGCTGCTAGGGCAAATAGAATGAAACACAGAGCTAAAAGATGTAGTACGGAAGGGTTTTCGGAAAAAGCCTCTTTTCCTTTAGGTGTGTTGAGTACTGGAACATGTTACCGTCAGACGTAATGAATGCTAAGACTATAAATACCTTCAAAAGTCGTCTAGACAAATATTCTATAATTTTGGTATACTTCGAAAAAAAACGTCAGAAATCAGCGTATAGACAGCGGTAACGGGGACACTAGAAGGCAAATGTGCAGTAGCGGGGGGTCGGTGACAGCTTAAAAAAGTACGAGCGGAATTACATTTTTCTTGTCAAGTTAAATCATTTTCTTTTTCAGGCAACCCAGTCGTGGGCTAATTAGGTCTCCTCTTCTCCGTCTTCCTTACGTAAACCTCCTTGTTTAATGATTTGTAATTTTGGTGCCTCCCACTTTACGGGCAAAACCTTTACTGCCAATTCTTCAACCTGTCAGACTGTCTCTATACCGCTTTCTGCTAACAAGCGCTCTACCTGTATCCTCGCGCACTTTTCTATACTTATCCATCAGGCATAAATGCATGATCATTCTACAGCTTCACCTAATTTGTTGTGTAGCTGTTTCAATGCTTCCAGGTTTCTGTCCCACTGCATTAGTCTTCATGCTAAGAACCTGTTGATCATCTACAGAAACTATTACTGCTCCCCTTCCTGTTCAGTTGTCAGTGGTTTTTGTACTGTATTATGGAGATTTCCATATAAGAGCCTCTCAAAACATCAAGTAAAGACCCCTAGGATCTGTTCAGCTCTTCAAGCATTATACATTTTTTACTCTGGTTTGGTTCCCTTTGAATCTCCTCAACTTGTCTGAATCTGTGCTCACGATAATCGACCATACTTTGCTTCCCAGGGTTCCTCTACCACCCAATAACACAATGTCCTTGCAGTAGATACTCTTTCCACGCTGGATTTAACTTCCTGTCTTAAACATTTAAAGAAAGGAGAACCTGTCACACCTGACAGTATAATCGCATTATTCAGGACCGACACTTAAGACCAACTGTGTGCTTATCAATTAGTTTTCATCTGATGCAAAGTCTTGATATGTGCTTATCTATCACTCCATACAGTGGCGAGAGAATATGATAATATATGAATAATAAAAATCAATTACATGTTGAAAACAGATGAATGATACGAACTGATTATACGTTGAAATTAAATAAATGACACGAACTGATTACACGTTGTCCTTCGTGTTGAACCAAACCCCCATTATCTAAACAGTATTGTATGTCTCACTGATAAAAGTTCAGATAAGAGAGAAAACAGCAGCAAAATGATGACTACCAAAATTCTTCTCTTTCTTGTCCAAAGAGGAACTGGTGGTAGTTATATTGCATCCTTGTCCCGACGCTTGATGCAGCATCCAACATTAAGCAAGACTGCTCTCAGTGCGGTATAACCACATACGTGAAATATTGAGAAGGTTAGGAGAAATCCTTCACTAGGTTTACACATCCTTGCTTGCCATCGCCTTCAAGTCTTTCCTTAGGATCTTGCCCGTGGCGTTCTTGGGTAAGCTGTCGACAAACCTGATGCCACCCTTAAGCTTTTTATACTCTGCCACTCGGGGCTCTAAGAACTTGTGGAGTTCCTCCTCCGTCACATTCTCTTGGCAGACGACATAGGCACGTGGGAGCTCTCCTGCCCTTTCGTCCTCCACGCCAACAACGCCCGCGTCCGTCACTGCCGGGTGCTTGAGGAGGAGGTCCTCCAGTTCTGACGGAGCGACCTGCCAGAGGAAATGATATGTGAGATGCACATCTCTCGTCAACTGGTGTTTAAGCTGTAAATAACTGGCAATACGTTGCAAAGCAAGACTCCCTTAACCAACAAGGGCTTCTCATATCTTTGATGTTCATCCTACACTCATATCACAGGCTGACCTGTCTACGATTTGACAACAAAACGGATCTCTTTGACTCATTCAACCCAACCATTCAACCTACCTGGAAGCCCTTGACCTTGATGATCTCTTTCATCCTGTCGACGATGCTGAAAAAACCATCCTGATGGATGGCAATGTCCCCGGTGTGCAGCCAACCATCAGCATCAATGGTCTCAGCTGTGGCAGTCGGGTTGTTGAGGTAGTGCGTCATAAGCTGTAAGTGTAGAGAGTGGAGGGTCATCAGGTGTGATTACAAAGTTACGGGTTGTTGTGGTTGTTGATAATTAACTGTTATAGCAAAGAGTCTTGGGCTGTGGCGTTAAGGTCTCCTTCGTTGTGTGGAGGAAGGTCAATAATTGTAAACTGTTGTAGCAAGAAAGACATTGAATGTGGCAGTGTTAACCACTTCTACATATAAAAAGCTGAATATCTAAGATTAAACTACAATTGTAGAAAGTTTTCAGTTGTTTCCGAGGGGAAGGAAGAAGGATGAATTTTGCATTTTTGGAGCTTTCTTTCATAAAGTTTGTTTCATTTTTGACACCAGACAGACGTGTAAAAGATACGTGATGAACACAGGGATGGCCGGCCCAACACGCACAAAAACATCTTTATTATTCCATGGCGATGATGTCAAGTAACTGGGAATAAGGAATAAGTACAGTAGTCAAGATATCACCAGCTAACATGTATAACAATAGATTTTGAGGGTTATTTAGTTATACTATTCTGTTGTGGTGTTAGTTATGGTGAAGACGCAAGTAACTGTGAATCATAAAAAAGAGAGGCAAGAACAAAGTGAAAATATCAATAAGTGCGAATCAATCGAAAATGGTTATATCGCTTTCGTGAAAATATTTACATGTCAACAAGCTTGTTAATACGCGTTTATAAGAGAAAATATCCTCATTTGACATAGCCATATCACTGATGCTTAACTAAATCCAGTTCTGGCAAGTTATGAAGTTTAATTCTCCTTTTCTCGTACCT